>NW_014577812.1:0-6555 GCF_000485595.1 Priapulus caudatus
CCTCTCTTCTCTCTCTCTCTCTCTCTCTCTCTTCTTCTCTCTTCTTCTCTCTCCTCTCAGCTTTTCCCTTTCTCTCTCTTTCCTCTCCTCCCTCTCCTCCTCCCTCGTCTGGTTGTCTCTCTTTTCTCTCTCTGTCTCTCTCTCTCTCTGCTCTCTCGTCTTCGGCCTTTCTCACCTCTCTCTTCTCTCCTCTCTCCCTACTTCTGTTCTCCTCTCGTCCTCTACTTCTCTCTCTCTCTTCTCTCTTCGGCTCTCTCTCTCTCTCTCCTCTCTCTTCATCTCTCTCTCTCTCTCTTCTCGCCCCCTCTCTCTTCCTCTCTCTCGCCCGCCCCCTCTCTCTCTTCTCTTCTACTCTTTCTCTCTCTTTCTGCTCTCTCTCTCTCTCTCTGCGGTCCCTCTCTCTCTCCCTTCTCTCCTCTCGCCCCAACGTCTCTCGGCTCTCTCTTCTCTCTCTCGCCCCCCTCTCTCGTCTTTCTGTCGTCTCTCGCTCTCTTTCTATCTCTCTCGCCCTCTTCTTCTCTCTCTCTCTGCTTTCTCTCTCTCGCCCCCAAATCTTTTCTCTTCCTCTCTCTCTCTGTCTCCTCTCTCCTGCTTCTCTCTCTCCTCCTCTCTCTCTCTCTCTCTCTCTCTTTCTCTTTCTTTTCTCTCTCTCGCCCCCCCCCCCCTCTCTCTTCCCTCTCTCGTCTCCCTCTCTCTCTCCTCTCTCTCTCTTCTCTCTCTCTCTCTCTCTCTCTCTCTCTCTCGCCCCCTCTCTCTCTCATTTCTCTCTCGTCTCTCTTCTCTCTCTCTCTCTACTCTCTCTCTCTGCATCTCTCTCTCTCGTCTTCTTCCTTCTCTTCTCCTCTCTCTACTCTCGGTCGTCTCTCTGCTCGTCTCTCTCTCACTCTCTCTCTCTCTCTCTCTCTCTCTCTCTCCTCTCGCCCGCCTCTCTCTCTCTCTCTGCTTCTCTCTCTCGCCCCCTTCTCTCTCTTCGCCTCTCTCTCGCCTCTCTTCTCTGCCCAATAAAAAAAATGTTTGCTGAAATGATGTGCTACTGAATGCGTATCTGCATATTCTGCGCATCCTATACAAAGGCTGTCACTACGCACGACGTGAAATTTCGGACCGGTTTATAACCCGTAGCAAACAGTCGCAGAGCGACTGGGGCGGGTCATGTTTATTTATTCATATACTTCCTTATTCAATTTATGATTCATTTTATTTGTCTACTTATTTATTTATTCATTTATTCGTTTGTTCATTTATTTATTAGCTCATCTGACATAGTCAGCATGCCAGCTCTGTAGAATCGGCTTGATCGTCCGTCCGTCCGTGCGGGCCGTCGGTGCGCTTCCGTCCGTGCGTCGCGGGCGTCAACAGTGGGCACAAATCTAACCGGCGTCGACGACGGTCGACGATATTCGGAGATCGGGGGGGATCGTCAAGAACGGTGGGGTATGTCGAAGCTGGGGGTCAAAGGTCCAAAGCGTCAAGAGGGTCGGTGATAAAAGACAGGGAACATCCACTCCTTTAAACTTAAGGCTATAGTGGAGGAAATTCGCAGAATTGCGGCACAAATGCTAAAACGGTCGATCCTAGGCTCGTGGATAGTCGGTGTAAAGCATCATGGTTAGGAAAAAGCCATCACTCGTGCCGAAAATGTTGGAGGCGTCACAGTCAAAAGGTTCAGTTGCGCGCCACAGGGCAGATTTTAGACATTTTTCTGAGGACATGTCCTGACCGGAGCGATTGTGAAAACTTTTTTTGTTTCAGCGCGTGCAACTTCCTAGCATTTTTATGGGCTATTTGAAGGACCAATGGAAAGGTCCCGTTTTCTGCTGACATGCGAAGAGTAAGGTGTCGGATAAACCTGTTTGACCCTCAAAGGAGGGTTAAACAATGGATTTGTTCACTGTCAACATAATGGACTGAACTGACCTTTTGCTATTATTAGAAGCCCATTACTGTGTCAATGTGAGGCTACAGTTGCACAGTTTTAATGGCAAAGGCAAATGTTTGGTTGAACAAGGTTATACGGCTCCTTAAATATATGATTTTCTTAAAGCAGTCTGTCTAATAGCCACCCTAGCCATTAGGCCTGAAGGCCTGAAATGATGAATCAGTGAATGCTCACGAGGCAAAAACACAGGCAGGCCCATGGCTGGCACGCTTCTTAGTCATAATTTTGCCTGCCGCAACCTGCAATGCACCTGTTAACTCCAAGCCTGAGCAACTGCCGGAATCATGACTTACTTGGATTTTAGCTGTACCTGTACTGTACGATTTCAGGAACGATGCCATCGTTGAATTATTGATTACATTGCAGCGCGCCATCTCGCCGCAACTATGGCTTTTAAATTAGATTTTATTCATCATGTAACTTTGTTTAAACGAATAAATAAATAACCTAGTACCATATTATAATATATAATATTTACTGTTTACATCTTCTGAAATCTTAACATTATCAGTTTAAGCCTATGGCACGTGCGCTATCCTTTACCAGGTTGTTGCGAACATAGCTGTTTACCATAGAAATATTAGAGAACACTAACATATTATGGATTTCTATGACTGTTACACTCAGGCGGCATAGGAAGAAAGCATTATTAACGGCTGGGCCAGTAAAAGGCATCATCGCTGGGTTTTAAATTTTTTATAATGATAATTAAGAGAGAGAGAGAAAGTTCTAAGATAAAGAGAGAGAGAGTAGTAAATTGGAACTGGCGGGACAGTGAAAACGTGAATACGGTGTGGTATGGCTTGAGCGGAAACGGCGTGGTACCAATTAGGTCGGTGCGAGATGTTGTGCAAGGGGATGGGACGCTGGGATGGCAGGGATCGAGGGAGGGTCGAGAGGGTGGGAGGAGTGGGAGGTAAAGGGGGGAAGTGAGAGGGCAAGAGAGTGAAGTGGGAGGCAGGGGGGAGGGAGGTGGGAGCCGCAGGGGGAGGGAGGTGGCGATGAGTAAGGCTCCCGCCCCCTCTAATATAAACTTGGGATCATGCTTCAATGTTGAGAATCATTTTATAGATAGATAAAAATAGATAGCTGCTGATTCTATTGACACAAATTCCGAACGTGAAAGGCAGGTATCATTTAAATAAAATAAACCAAAAATCGCAGTGGGGGGGAGATAGTGAGCGTGTCCCCTAACAATGGATAGTGTACGCAACCTGCCGTGATCGGCATATCTGCTCCTAAAAATGATGTCACTACGCACGACTTGGACAGTTCTATAACCGTTAGCAACAGACCCCAGTATGAGCGTCGAGCCGCTCTGCGGCTCTGTTTATTTATTTCTCTACTTATTTATTCATTTACTTATTTTATTTATTCGCTTGTTCATTTATTTAGCTATCGCTGGACATTAGTCAGATGCAGCTGCTGTAGAATCGCATGAGCGCTGCCGTCGTGCGTCCGTCAACAGTTGGGCACAAGTCTAAACGGCCTCCACGTACGGTGACGATATTTGGGACTGGGGGTAATCCGAAAACGAGATTGGCGGATGTCGAAGCTGGGGGTCAAAGGTCAAAAGGTCAAGAGATGTAAATAGAAGGGGCGGAACATTCCCTTCCTTAACTTACAGTATAGGAGGAAAATGCAGAATTGCGGCCAAAATCTAAACGGCTCGAACCTATTAGGCTCGTGATAGTCGGTGTATAGGCATCAGGTCAAAGCGAAAAGCCATCACCTGTGCCAACAATTGAGGGCACAGGTCAAAGGTCAATGAGCGCACTAGCCGGCAGATTTTAGACATACTTTATAAGGACATGGTCTGACCGGAGCGATTGAAAAACTTTTTGTCTTAGCTGTGACCTACCATTTTCTATGGCTTTCATTGAAAGGTACACATGAAATAGTACTGTTCTTGCTGACATGTGAAGAGTAAGTGCTCGGATAATCTTTTGACGCATCAAGGACGGAGGGTTTAAACATTGAGTTTGTTTCTTCGACTGCGTTGGCGATGTACCTGTGGGTTGTGGAAAAAGCTCCCATTTTACAGTGAAATTCCACAACATAACTCGTTACTTGAACAACACTTACTTAGGAGATAATGAGATGACTTATATATAAGAGAACACCAGACACCAGATGAGCCCTGTCGCACTGCGGCACTTGTTTAAATTCGGTACACTGATGACGGATATATTGACATGAGCTTGCAAGCTCCTAGCCGTCAGTAGCATGTGTGATACTAGCACGTCATGAGACGTTTTTCTATATGGTACTAGACACACATTTGAATATTGAAGCAAAGGATTCACCATTATTACGTATACAACATTATTTATTATTTAATTAATACTGCGTGTCTCATTACACTGGTAACCACCAGTGGTCACGCCACACACTCACAAGACAGGCGCAATATAAATACAAAAGATGTATTGCACTATCCACTATGGATATATGGATATATGACTGGATATGACTGGGTATATGACTGGATATATGACTGGATATATGACTGGATATATGATGGATATATGGATATATATCCACTATGGATGTATGAGCATTAGTAGATGGTGAGACGTTATGTAGTAATGTGTAGCTGATGGTGTTTCACCTGCGCAGCTCTCGCATGCATGCATGCGGTTTCTGCTGAGAATGCAGATTTATGCGATTCAGGGGAATCGCTGCTGCAGCGTTATATTGTTGGTTGGTTATTGAGTGGATGACGTGACCATACACCTGCATCAACAGCAGCAACAGCAGCATCAGCAGCAGCAGCAGCAGCAGCAGCAGTAGTAGCAGCAGTAGCAGCGTACTGTCAGTTAGAGCTAGAGCTAAATGAGGAGTGATTGCGCAGTAGTTAGCAGCAGCCAGTAGAGGTAGCAGCAGCAGCCAGTAGCCAGCAGTGAGTAGCAGCGCAGCAGCAAGCAGTAGCAGTAGCAGTAGCAGTAGCAGCAGCAGTAGCAAGCAGTAGCAGCAGCAGCCAGCAGTAGTAGTAGCAGCAGCGTATTATCACTCGTATCGTTCTAAATGAAGAGTGATTGCGCAGCAGTTAGCATCGCAGGCAGCAGCCGCAGCAGCAGCAGCAGTAAGTCAGCAGCAGCAGTAGTTAGCAAGCAGCGAGCGTATTATCACTGTATCAGTTCTAAATGAGGAGTGATTGCGCAGCAGTTAGCAGCAGCAGCAGCAGTAGTAGCAGCAGCAGCGTACTATCACTGTGTCAGTTCTAAATGAGGAGTGATTGCGCAGCAGTAAGTAGCATCGTGTGTCACGTCCTCGCGATCCACATGCGCCGTCGCTGTCACGCACAGCGTACATGTCGTCTGTCGTCGTCGCGTGTATAAAAGGCAGAGATCGTCGGCGGAGCGCTGTTGCCGATACACACAGCAGACGCACGCGATGTCGCGTTTGTCGGCAGTGCAGTGCGGCGGACTCGCTCATGATCAGTGACTGCGTATAGGACTTTACACGTGCATGTGCGCATTATGTTAGGCAGTGCCCAACGGTGACAGAGCCAGAGAGCCAGAGAGAGAGAGAGGAAGAGAAGGAGAGTGTGAGAAAGGGAGTTCAGTTAATATATTCGGTAGGCATTGTGTTTTGTGTTTGCTTTACAGCGCTATCTAGCGGTGAGTGATTGTGTCGCTTGGAGTGAGTGTTAAGCCTAGTGCAGACTTGCGATTCTGGTCGCGCGTAGCTGCAATCGCACGCGATCGGTCGTACGCCTCGCCGAGTGTGCGCATGCAAGCGACTGGTTACCATTTGGCGAAAAATGACGCTGGCGCCATGGGCAGTATTTACCCGTCATTTCCAGTTGGGAAGAGTAAGAACAATGTAATTAGTCTATAGTAGAGTAATACGCTTGTAACAAGTGAGGCAGGCGTAAGATATGAAACTGTTATCTGGATGCAGCGATCGCGTCGAATTAAAATGTTCACAGACAGTGAACTGGTCCTTTGACAAGTATAAGATGAGGTTTGCAGTGCGTAATCCGTGTGGTAAAACGCGTACGATTGGCCTAGAACATCCATCCTTATATTCCTATTAGATACAGTGACACTCGATCACAGCCACGAAGCTGTAAGGAAAGACGCATGTTTAAGGTTGGTCGTTGGATATATAGCAGAAGTAAAGTTTTCAACTTTCTCCTTTGCTGTCGCGCAGGCTTGCTAAACTAACCCCCTTATACGTTTGTAATTATGTCACGTAGAAGAATCCACAGCGATTTTTCATTTTCATTCTCGTAGCTCCTTGACATTTACCATCGTTTCATGGAACGCAATTAATATTCTATTAGGCCTGCGTATGTTAGTAAGTGTACTAAGTGATATAAAATGAATGCAGGCACGTTGTCAGCCCAGCGCGAGAAAACTAGGTATAGTAGTAGACGACGCACCAGGTCTGGCAGATTAAAAAAATTACCGACATTAACATTTTAGTTTTACCGTACCAACCGTAAATTGGAACTCAAACAACACGTTGGATTAATATTCGTATGTTTAGCTTTTCGTAGCTATTTGGTGTTAGTAATTAACAAAGCTGTTTTGTAAAGCCTGGCGCACATTGCCGAACATTTTCCTGAACAAATGTTCGTTCGAACAAATGTTTTTGTCTGGCAATGT
>NW_014577812.1:7675-12735 GCF_000485595.1 Priapulus caudatus
CGTGCCGTGCCGTGCCCGTAACGTGCCGTGCCGTGCCCGTAACGTGCCGTGCCGTGCCCGTAACGTGCCGTGCCGTGCCCGTAACGTGCCGTGCCGTGCCCGTAACGTGCACCGAACGGGCACGTAATTGCGAAAATGTGACAAAATACGGGAGCCATGGTGCACGACGTGCTGTACTATCGCTTGCGTTGTTGTCTGTATCAATATTCGGTGAATGCAAAATTCCTTGTGAAAACGTCGAGAGATTGGCACATGTGCGTTGTGAAAGGCAGTATTTGTTTGCGGTGTGGTATTTGTTTGCGGTGCACGCATCACGTCAGTACAGCGGCTTGCATAAGAGAAGTTAGAGAACCGTGGAAGAAATTTAGTCCATTCCCCACACACCCTGCAGAAGATGGCTGGCAAGTAATAAGCAAGTAATAAGAAAATATTGTGAAAAGTCACTAAGAGACTAAGAATGAGAGTTATTTTCATTAGCCTTTCGCCATTTTGGTGGGTTGGGCATAACTTTTATCTGGCCAAGTATATCTTTTGCCATGCATGGTGGATGGGTGGTCATATATTTTACACCCAGGTTATGTGAGTACCTAGATTGAGACCGAAATAGCTAGGTGCTGTTGTGTAGCAGTTCGTTCTCAATCTCATTATGTAGATCTATGCGCGTAGGAAAATTGGTCACAAGAAAACTGGTCATCAAAAAATTGGTCTCAAGAAAACTGGTCATCAAAAAATTGGTCCTAAGAAAACTGGTCATCGAAAAATTGATCTCAAGAAAATGGGATCACATTTAAACGTGTTACACGGATATTTGGTCACATTTTATACCCAGGGGGGAAAACCCTACATGGGATGTTGTAAAAGGTTGTTTGGTAATAACGTGTTCAGGGGACCTCTCTGAACAACTTACAGGTGGACTACCCTGAAAATATGCTGCTGAAAAAAAGGCCGCCATTTAAAAAAATGGCCACCATGTGTAACTAATATTGACCAATTTTGAAGATAATGTTTGAATAGAATCTCCTTTCACCATGTGTGTGGTATCATATTTTAAAAGGGAATTAAATTTTTCACAAGATACCACATTTAATGGGCTTGTGGTGATTTTCATAACAATTTTGGGCCAAAATTTTTTACCATTTTTTATCGCAAATATGAATTGCACCAATATACATTCTTCTCCATATTTCAAAAATCCGTGTCAGTAATGAATTGAAACTTTTAAGAAAACTGCCCATATGTATGGTTAATATTGTGTGAAAATGCTAAGTTCATTGCTTTTCTAACAATAAAGTTATAGTGCTCCAAATGTAACATTTTGATGTTAGCTAAAATAGCATTTTGTACATTACACACAGGCCTGTCTCCCGCTATACGTTTAACTTGCGTCAGCTTTGCGAACCTTCTTTCACCATGTGTGTGGTACCATATTAAAGAGTATTAAATTCTCTACAAGATGATACCACATTTAATGGGCTTGGTGATGATTTGCATAAAGATTTTGGGCCAAAAATGTGATTTTTGACAATTTTTTCCCAAAATATGAATTGCGCCAAAATACAAATTTCTCCATATTTCAACAAGTCTCCCGCTATACGTTTAACTTGCGTCGGCTTTCCGACCTTGAGTGCCGGGTTTGCACGTCTTGAGGATGTTGTTTGAAAAAGACATCACTGCCACTCATAAGTTACAGATGATTCAGAAGTCCCATGAACAGTTATCAGCCCTGCAGGAACAGATGATGCTTTTCCAAGAATCACTGGTTGAGCAACCAACAGCAATTTTCTGGTCCATCTTCCTGGAGATGTCAGACATTCTTCACAGGTTTATCTACTACCAGCGGGATGCTGACTGGGTAAAACATCTCTCTGAATCATCACGAATGCTACCTTACCTTACAGCAGCAGGGCACTACAGATATGGACAGCAGTCATTGCCTCTCTATCTGGCTGAGATGAAGAAACTACCTGAAACAGCCCCAGATGTACATGAAGCACTAATAGTAGGTGCATTTGTTGAGAGGAGAGCAGATGGCAAGCACAATAGTGTCTCTCCTGACATGCTTCTGGAACAAACTTACAATGCAGATGCCAAGGAAACGAGTGGTCTGGATGGCATTACACTAAACCTTTCCGCACGGATGAAATGGGTTTACACAAAACCCATCACTGCTGCTGTCTCTGCAGAGTTGAAATCGATGCTACATCTTCATTCATCCAGCCCTCACCATGAATCTGGTGTAAGTCGAGTCACAAGGGATGCAGAGATGGTGATCAAGGTAATGGCAGCAGTCGAGACGAATCCATTCGATGCAACCACAACATCCTTGATAAATATATAGCAACTGGGCCACGCGCTGATGGCAACGTTAAGCACAACCTTACCAGTGTGAAAAAAAGCAGTGAGTCTGGAGGCACTGTCTCGGTCACTGACCAGTGATCAGAAGAAGACAAATACTGTGAAGCTGAACACCTTCCACACACAAAACAAGAAACCAAAAAAGTCTGCAGCTAAAACAGCTGCATAGGGGAAGAGTAATGAAATAACTGCCCTTATGCATATGACACAGATCATTGCCAGTGGTGGAGAACTAGAAATTGTTGACTTCATAGGGAACCATGAATGCAGTGACTACCCACCATCTCTCTTCCAGGATGATGGCAGAATGAGAACAGGTATCAAGTCAAGTCTAGTGAAAACCCTGAAAGAGAAGACCAAAGTGACCAGCACTCCTGCTCTGCCCCAACATGACAGAAAGACAACAGTAGTCATTGATGCCATGTATTTCATTCGACCCTGGTCTTTCCACAAAGGTGAACGATTTGGGACCATTGCTGAACGATACAAATACCTGCTACTGAATGATGTGCCTGCTGGTACTGAGTTCATACACGTCTGCTGTGACAGGTACAGTGGACCAAGCCTGAAGTCTGCTGAGCAAGAACACAGGTATGCCCGATCAAAACCTGCCAAAGAATATGAAGTCAATGACTATTACACAGCTCCTGACCCACAAGAATTCTTTGCAGTGGCAGCAAACAAGGCTAACCTCCTAAACTTACTCTGTGATAAATGGTGTGAGAATAAGCATCTGGACCCTGCTGTTGGCCCAACACATCTCTACCTGGGTGGTGGATTTACAGAAGAGACGAAAAGTGTATTAATCACAAGAGAGTCTGTTGTGGATGTTCCTGCTCTAGAATCGACGCAAAAGGAGGCACATACAAGGATAATTCTGCACACTCTGTACAGTGTCCAGAATGATGAAGTTGAAAGTGTAGTTATCCACGCCAATGACACAGACATTACCATGTGTCTACACTATGGAGCGACACACCTGCGAAATCTACCAGAACTATGGGCGAGGACAGCCCAGTACACATAATTACCAATCCATGAAATGGTGGTGACACTGGGAACTTCACAGTGTCTAGCAATGCCCTTCATCTATAGCCTGATTGGCAGAGACACTACGAGTTATCCTTACTTCATCGGCAAGAAGGCATGGTTCAAGTGCAGCTTGAGTCTCGATATACCCATGATTGAAGAGTTTGGTGAGAACCCTACTGACATCGTATCAGGAGACCTCCTCAAGCAGGCAAGGACCATCACCACATCTGTTTACACATCAGCAGCTGATGACTTCCAGGAGTCTGATCTGGGCAAGCTCAGGGCATTCAGTTTTTGAACAACAGATCTACTCTTCTAAAGCTCTTGCCCCCCACAGAAGACGCATTCCTTCTGCACGTAAAGAGGGCTGCCCTTGCAACGATTATAGATAAGACCGCGCACATTGCCAAGCCACAAATCCCACCCTGGACAGAAATTTGGTGTTCTCTGGATGGTCAGCATGCGGGTCCCGTTCCATGTACCCATCCAGCCTGGTCTGTGTCCATGAAGAAGGCAATATCGTGGGAATGTGCTAAGGGGTGCAAGAAGAACTGCTCATGTGCTAAGAAGGCAGTCCCATGCTACATAGGGTGCCGCTGCCAAGGACTATCAATCAAATGTAGCAGGATGCAGGACATCGGAACAACCGAGATCAGTGACAGTGGCAGCGACTCAGATAGTGATTAGGAAGCAAAGCTGATGCAAGTTAAACGTATAGCAAAGTGTAAAGTTTGGAGCACTATAACTTTTTTGTTAGAAAAGCAATGAACTTGTCATTTTCACATGAGCAGTTTCCTGGAAAGTTTCAATTCTTTAGTAGTAAGGATTTTTGAAATATGGAGAAATATGTATTTTTGGCGCAATTCATATTTTGGGAAAAAATTGTCAAAAATCAAATTTTTGGCCCAAAATTGTTATGCAAATCATCACCAAGCCCATTAAATGTGGTATCATCTTGTAGAGAATATAATTCCCTTTAATATGGTACCAGACACATGGTGAAAGGAGGTTCTATTCATACATTATCTTCAAAATTGGTCAATATTAGTTGCACATGGTGGCCATTTTGAAAAATGGCAGCCATTTTTTTTCAGCAGCATATTTTCAGGGTAGTCCACCTGGAAGTTGGTCAGTGAGGTCCTCTGAACACGTTGATACCAAACAACCTTTTACAATATCCCATGTCTGGTAAACCTGTCTTGCCCCATGGGTATTACACGGAAATGTGGTTACGGGAAAATTGATTGAAGGAACCTTGGTCACATGGAAAACTAGACAGAGTGCACTCACGGAGAGTGTATACCTCCGCCAGCGACATACGTCATACGCCATACGACTCACGAACACACGAATAAGCCACGATATACGCCAGCATACTGACATGTACACGCTGGCTTGCTGGCTTGCTGCTCGCTCGCTCGTAGCAGCTGCTCGTTGCTGCTGCTCGCTCACATGTACACGCTCGCTGGCTCGCTGGCTGACGCGCTAATATCGATCCCGCGAACACACGCACACGAGAGCGAAAACATCCAACTCCGTTGGGCGGAGGTAATTAGTCACACAAAACGTTGGATGCCTCGGTTTACTAAGGCAAAGAGAAAGGGGGAGAGTAGAGGAGGAGAACTCCTCTCCTCCCTCCCCTCCCATCCCCTCCCTGCCCTCCCATCCCCTCC
>NW_014577812.1:12745-18248 GCF_000485595.1 Priapulus caudatus
CCTCTCTCTCTCTCTCTCTCTCTCTCTCTCTCTCTCTGACGTCCTCTTGTGGTAGCGGCGAACGCAGCGCGGTCAGTACGGCTCGCATTCACGATAATTAATGACGCAGCACAGGTGTGGTTGTTTCGTCGTTGCTCGGGTAGGCGTGTGCGGTTGCATCTCGCGATTAGATGTGGTGGTGGACTGGTGGTTATTGAGGTTTCGTGCGTTATGCTGAACGGTAGGTACTCCATTCTGATGTAGTCGTAAAATTAGTCTTAATATTGGTTCGTTTGTCTTAGCATTGGTCTTAACATTAGTCTTAGCATTAGTCTTAGCATTGGTCTTAACATTAGTCTTAGCATTGGTCTTAACATTGGTCTTAACATTAGTATTAACATTAGTCTTAAGTAACATTGGTCTTAACATTAGTCTTAGCATTGGTCTTAACATTAGTCTTAGCATTGGTCTTAACATTGGTCTTAACATTAGTCTTAGCATTGGTCTTAACATTAGTCTTAACATTGGTCTTAGCATTGGTCTTAACATTGGTCTTAACATTGGTCTTAACATTGGTCTTAACATTGGTCTTAACATTAGTCTGAACATTGGTCTTAACATTGGTCTTAACATTAGTCTTAACATTGGTCTTAACATTGGTCTTAACATTGGTCTTAACATTAGTCTTAACATTGGTCTTAACATTGGTCTTAACATTAGTCTGAACATTGGTCTTAACATTGGTCTTAACATTAGTCTTAGCATTGGTCTTAACATTAGTCTTAACATTAGTCTTAACATTAGTCTTAGCATTGGTCTTAACATTAGTCTTAACTTTAGTCTTAACATTAGTCTTAAGTAACATTGTGCGTTACAATTGGTCTTAACATTTAGTCTCTTTCTCTCTCTTCTCTCTCTCACGCGTGCGTGCGCCTTCTGCTGAGAATGCAGATTTATGCGATTCAGTGGAACCGCTGCATATAATGGCTGCGACGCTATTGCTGTGTGAAGGTGGAAGGTGAAAGGTTTGCGATTTCCCTTCTACGTCTATGGTACTATTTACTGTTGTTATTTGCACTTCGTTTGCGCTATGCCCTGGGGATTTTCCACTTATTTCGGTACCCCCCCCCCCCACACACACACACCCACACACACCCAATCTCACAGGAGCTGATCTTTTCACTGCCACGCTGTAATCTGCAGTGCTTTTGTATCATATCAAGTATCATCTCTTTGTATCATATCAAGTATCATCTCTTTGTATCATATCAAGTATCATCTCTTTGTATCATATCAAGTATCATCTCTTTGTATCATATGAAGTATCATATCAAGTATCATCTCTTTGTATCATATCAAGTATCATCTCTTTGTATCATATCAAGTATCATCTCTTTGTATCATATCAAGTATCATCTCTTTGTATTATATCAAGAGTAGATAATAACACAAGAGTGAGACACCCGATTCCCGCATTTTTAACCGATTTTTTCCATCAAAATTTGCCACCAATAAAGAAGCAAGTGTATACGTTCCTCAGCTTATTATGACCACTAATCACTCACCTTCGTGGTACTGATATTCGTTTACATATATTTGCTAGCGTATTGCTGTAAATCGTAATCTTGCACGAGCTGAATTCGCACGATTTACCGCTAAAATGGCGCCTTGTGTTATTATCTACTCTTGATCATATCATATCTTCTATTAATTATGGACTCTTGATCATATCCGATATCGGAACATGAATTAATGGTTTTAGAACGGTAGTATCATGGGGTGCAACTCGACGATTGACTGTGGGATCAGCCGCACCCGGTTGTGCACAGTTCTGCGGGCTCTTTACGGCCATACGACATACGACAGATGACAGATGAAATAGTACGACAGAGTGATGTGACGTTGCTGGGTTATCCCTGGGAATATTGATCGGTCGTCGATGAGGGAAGGTGAATGAGGCGTACAGCGCGTGAGACGACAGCGTGCCTCGCGTGAGCTCGCTTGCTAAGACAGAAACATCGTGGGAAATATTGTCCCTTCACCAGAGCTGCTGGGTGGGCATAGATGTAGCATTTAATGCAACCCTGCATGATTGGATAGTGTTGTGGTTACAGGTAGCTATCGTATGGATGGTGTCTATTTTGGAAAGTGTCCCCCCGCCCACATTTTTTATCAACTGGTATGTCACCAGGTGTGATATTCGTACGATGTATTATTAAACGGGAGGATGAAATATTTAAGATTAAAGAAGATATTATTATTGAAAGGGAGATGGAAGATTTGTCTTATTATTTCTATGCAGATACTAGTTTTTCTCAGCGTCCCCTGGTGGTGATCCCGGGTCCTCACATGTCGGCAGATAGACGGTCTATAGATGCTCACAGGTCCTTGCATCTAACAAAACATGCATGCACGCGTTCACTAACAATGCCTGCACCTGCACACGCACAGTACTGCAGACGTTTGCCATTGACACATGCAGGGTCGATATTGCTTTGTTTATATTATTTGTACATTCAGGCGGCTTGTGCATACAAAACTGAAGCCATAATTGCTTCTCTGGTTGCGTCTGCCTGTTGTCTTCCCCCGTGTTTAGACTGTCCAGAGAAACCTACGCATGTATAACTTCATGCGTAATTACCATGGGCACATGTATGTTAGTAGTATAACTAGAGTATTAGAGAAATCCAGAGTGATGGCTGTACCACTAGCTTTAGAATTTATGTTTTTATTGTGAAAAAAAAACAAAGCCTTGCGTTGTACAATTACTGTGATCGATGTACTACCATGCAGTAGTAATTATCAACCATTAAATGGGAAATCAGTTTGCACACATTTAAAATTTAATAGCAGCAAATATTTGTTTCCGTAAATCATTAACTGTACAAGTTTATTTACATAAATGTAATAATGAAAATTTCCATGTTTTATAATTTAGTATGATTAGTTGTCCAAATAATATATATATATATATATTGTTAAAAACGTTATCCATTGTGGAAATGAAACTTGCTTGCTATATATTCCCGTTTGTCTCGCAATGGGTGGTCAACAAGAAAATTGGAAATCGTTTCGTGTGCTACTGCAACACTTCGTCCGGTGATGCGGCGACGTTGCGAGTGAGGGTATATATATATACCCCTTGGTAGGATTCAACGGTACCGCCCTTAGTGTAAACTAATCAGTGAGAATCTTATGATGAGAGGCAAGCAATCCTAGTCAGAAACGTAACTCTAGATGACCTCGGTGATTGAAGTCAGCGAGGCAGATCTGTCATATCCTTTGATGTGTCATTTATTTAATTACTCGTTGTTCAGCCGAAACCGGACGCCTGGAGTGCCTGACGACGCTGCAGGTAAGAAATCACAGCTGTCAGAATGTTCTATCAGCTAGTAGACACTCTGTGTGTCATTGCCAGAGGCTGTATACTAGAGTTGTGGTCACCTTCTATAGAATGGGCCTCTAGCGCATGCGTTGCTGTCCCCGCTAGTATCAGGTTCCAGCCATAGGTGTCACTCGCGAAGGGCATACGTGTCAAGCGTATAGTGCTGTCGTTAGTAGATTTAGCTTAGCTTTGCACACCTTTACCCCCCTACCGGCGCCGTCTGCAAATCTTTCAGCCGGTGCATCTCGACCATATCTTTATGTGGGTCTGTGATCAGATCGCCACGCTGGCTTGTATGGGGCGCCAAGTGTAGCATGACTGATTATGTTACGAAATCAATGATTTTGTCACAAAATCAGTCCAAGTTTTTGATTTTGTAACGAAATCAAGTTTACAAAGTGATTTCGTTACGAAATCAACTACTGCGAGTGATTTCGTTACGAAATCAACTACTGCAAGTGATTTCGTTACGAAATCAGCTACTGCGAGTGATTTCGTTACGAAATCAGCTACTGCGAGTGANCAGATATGTGTATACATTCACTTCAATCGTTATTCACTTCTTAAAATATTCTTTTTCACAAACGCCGCTTCGTTAAAACTTTCTTAAATTACAACGCCATTTATAAACAATCCGACCAATCAGAGCAAGTCTTACAATAGCCTGGTTCTCGCTTGTAACTGTGGCGCTGCAGGAGGGCTAGAGAAAATTATTTTAGTCACGTGGGTACAACGTCGACTACTTAGTCTTAGAATAACATCACAATGTCAATGAACTACTTAGAAGAAATTTATTCGGAATACAAATTTAAATTTGAAGCAAAACCAGAGCAGCTAGAATGCATTGAACATCTTCTAGAAGGTTGCAATGTCATGGGACTCCTTCCCACTGGATTCGGGAAAAGTTTTATTTACACTGTCGTTCCACTGATTATGTCAAAGGTAGGCCTACAATTTATGAAATTCATACGATAAGAATAAATAAGAAATTATTTCCTATTATAGCAATTGCAAACTTTAAAAATAATCATATATATGATGAATATAATTATAATTTATAATTAACAGAAGAAAGGAACCCAACAGACTAGCATAGTGATTTCTCCACTAAAAGCCCTGATGAAGGACCAGGTTAGCGCAATGAAGGAACGAGGTGTGAAAGCTGCGGCAATAATGAAGGATTCACCAGCAGCTGACATAAAGGGTGCATGATCGTTCCTTAACAATTAAACTTTGATTTATATTACAATGTTTCTCAATAAATTGTAGTATTTTTCAAATATTGATTTTATGTTGAGGAAAAATATTTTGTTACTTGCTATAAATTGTGAATAATAAAAAGATAAAAAGCTCACAAGAATAAAAAACAAACCACTTATTAGTACTTCTAAAGTTCAATACAGGTAGAACAAGATGTTATGTGTTTTGAAGTACAACTTGTTTTCTCTCACACTTGTACAGTAATTTTCACTCACTGCTTTCAGAAATTAAATATGGCAACATAGATGTCATTTTTGCATCACCAGAAGTCCTAAAGGGGTCAACACTAGACATGCTACGAAGGCTAACTGATCAAATATGTCTGCTAGTTTTTGACGAGTGCCACTGTATTACAGAATGGTATAAAATTATTCACTTATATCATTATTTACACTTCTCTACTTTTTAAAACGGTATTTTAATTACTTTCCAATTATACGATTACTCAGTTACTTAACAAACTGTCACAAACATCTTTAATACTGTGACGAGTGCTACTGTATTACAGAATGGTATACAAGTATTCACTTATATCATTATTTACACTTCTCCACTTTTCAAAACGGTATTTTAATTACTTTTCAAGTACGGTTACTCAGTTACCTAACAAACTGTCACAAACATCTTTAATACTGTGACGAGTGCTACTGTATTACAGAATGGTATACACGTATTCACTTATATCGTTATTTACACTTCTCCACTTTTCAAAACGGTATTTAAATTTCTGTCCAAGTACGGTTACTAAGTTACTTAACAAACTGTTACAAACATCTTTAATACTGTGACGAGTGCCACAGTATTACAGAATGGTATACAAGTATTCACTTATATCATTATTTACACTTCTCCACTTTTCAAGACGGTATTTTAATTACT
>NW_014577812.1:18258-24443 GCF_000485595.1 Priapulus caudatus
GTTCATTGGTTTTCTAACAATAAAGTTATAGTGCTCCAAACTTAAAATTTTGATATTAGCTTATAGCGGGAGAAAGCCTGTGTGTAATGTACAAAATGCTGTTTTCGTTTAACTTGCGTCGGCTTTGCGAGCCTCGTTTCACCATGTGTGTGGTATCATATTAAAGAGAATTAAATTCTCTACAAGATGATTCCACATTTAATGGGCTTGGTGATGATTTGCATAACAATATTGGGCAAAAAATGTGATTTTTGACAATTTTTTCCCAAAATATGAATTGCGCAAAATTTCTCCATATTTCAAAAAGTCTCCCGCTATACCTTTAACTTGCGTCGGCTTTGCAACATTGCGTGACGGGTTTGCACGTCTTGAAGATGTTGTTTGAAAAAGACATCACTGCCACTCATAAGTTACAGATGATTCAGAAGTCCCATGAACAGTTATCAGCCCTGCATCAACAGATGATGCTTTTCCAAGAATCACTGGTTGAGCAACCAACATCAATTTTCTGGTCCATCTTCCTGGAGATGTCAGACATTATTCACAGGTTTATTTACTACCAGCGTGAAGCTGACTGGGTATGAGTAGGACATCTCTCTGAATCATCACGAATGCTATCTTACCTCACAGTAGCCATGTGAGTTATGTTCGTGTGAACAATGTTCATGTTGCAGCATTTGTTTTAAGAAATGCTGTTGTTCGGGAAAGGTTGCATCAAAATTCTAGATGCTAGGGTGAGAATAATAATAAATCTGGAAGAATAAATGGTAGAAATCGTCACAGTAATGCATCAAATTCTTCTTTGCCTTATATCATCAGTTTGTGTTTGTAATGCTTTCTCATTTGTATCTTTCTTAAGCTATGATGGTGTAAATATTTTACCAGTATGTAATTACCTTGCATTTATCAGTTTCAGCCTTTTGACTCGTTTCCTTATATGCTTGTTGATGCATTTACGCATGGCAACAGGATTTGAGCACGAAGTATTGAAGATGAAATCCCCATATCCTTGATGGTATCTTGGGTTTTCATTTTTTACACAGCACTTATGTTTGACTAGAGTTTCTACCAAATGGTAAAGGTCCTCCATTTTTTCATTGATGTCCTTTTCCTGGTACGTTGTGTGGGAATTTCGCAAATGTTGTCCATGAGACTGCCTAATTCTTTTCCAACCCCTATCATTTCCCCATGTCGGGCTATGGTTGCTTCTGATAGGTTTCCTGCTGCATCTTTAACATATTCTAAAATTGCAACCAAAGTACGCAATGAGCATGTAATCGTATCACAGGAAATTCAAATTGTATTCTACAATACAATACTTTTCATTAACTATTCCTATTTATGTGCCTTCTCTATCAAAATATTGGCAAACTTTATTTAATATGAAAATAACAAATGTTTTTGCGCGTTTGTTATGCGTTATATATTATTTGTTGGCGACATCATTGGCATATTACATCGGTGTCTGTTCAGTTACCACCATAGTTACAGAATCACATTTATAAATCAAGGTAATTTGAGACTACATTAACCTTTGAACTCCTTGTTGTAGAACTCCATCATCAGATCCATTTCTATGTTATTGTTACTTCCTCCCTGGACATTAACAGTTCTGTTCCACTTTAATTCGTGCGGCCATTCTCGGTGACAATGCGCCGTGTGTGTCCATCAGCAACCGGTGCCCACATATGAAGTATTTTGTGTAATGAGGTACATTTGAAAACAATAGGCATATAGGGGGCGCTGATAAGCAACTCGGTCCTCCGCAACAACTGCTGCGCGGTGTTTACAAGTGAAAACCGTACTGTACGTACCGTGTTCTGTAACTTCTGTTCTTCAACTCGATGTTGTTTTTACCTGGGACAATGCCAACCGAATATTGTGTTTATAGCCAATAGCTGTATCAAATCTCTCAGGTGCAAGTGTGACCAAAAAGTCTTAAGCACATGATTCATAATCGGAGTGAGTTCGTAGTGGTAGTAGTGGGTAGCGACAGTTGCAGTGCCGTAGTGGTGTAGCGGAAGTGAACTTTGGGACGCAGCGGCGGGAGGTTTAGAACGGGAAGAAGCGGTGGGTGGGGAGAGGGTCGAGAAGCTGAGATGGAGAAGAAGAGGGAGAAGCTGTGAGAGAGGAGGGGGAGGAAGGGAGCTGGTGGAGATGAGTAGGAGGGGGGAAGGGAGACCAGGGGTGAGACAGGGAGCTGATGGAGGAGGTACGGGGGAGAAGGTAGAAGGGGAGAAGGGGCTGGTAGAGAAGGCAGGAGGGGAGAGAAGGGAGACGAAGTCGCGCTGGCCAGAAGGAAGGGAAGGGGAGAAGCTGTGGAGAAGGACAGGGAGGGGAGAAAAGGCGAGAAGGTTGGTGGAGGAGGGCGGAGAGCTGGTGGAGAAGGAGGGAGGGGGCGAGAGAGGAAGGTGGTGGATGGAGGGATTGGGGAGAAGCTGGTGGGGAGGAGGGAGCAGCTGGGGTGGAGAGAAGGAGGAAGGGGGAGAAGCTGGCGGGTGGAGGAGAGGAGGAGGTTGTAGGAAGGGGAGAAGGTGGTGAGGGAGAGGGCGGGAGAAGGCTGGGTGGAGAAGAAGGGGCGGGAGGGAAGCTGAGTGGGGAGGAGGAGGGAAGAGAAAGAGGAGAGAAATCTGGTGGAGGAGGAGGGGAGAAGGCGGAAGGGGAGAAGGGGGGGTGGTGGGAGGGGAGAGGTGGAGAAAGGAGAAGGGGCATGAGGAGGCGGGAAGGGCAGCATGGTGGAGGAGGCAGGGGAGAGCAAGGTGAGAAGGGGCATACAGAAAGGGGAGGAGGCGAGCTGGTGGCGAGAGGAGGGGCGAAGAAGCGAAGAAGGCGATAGAAGGTGAGAGGGAACGTGGTGGTGATGGAGGAGGCGGGAGAAGGGCAGGAGGGGATAAGAGGGGCGAGAAGGAGAGCTGTGGAGGGGAGGGGAGAAGGGAGAAGGGTTGAGGAGGAGGGGAGAAAGCTGGTCTGGAAAGAGAGGAAGGGAGGAAGAGCAGAAGGTGTGGAGAAGCGAGATGGCGAGAAGCTGGTGGAGAAGGAGGTGGGGAGAGAAGCTTGGTGGAGCGAGAGAAGGGAGAAGCTTGGTGTAGAAGGAGGCACGGGGGAGAAGACCTCGGTCGTAGTCTACCTTCATCCCCAGCTTACTCACCTTCTCCTTCTCCACGAGCTCCCCTTCATCCCTCCTTCCTCCCTTCCTCTTCTCACCAGCTTCTCCCCTCCTCTCACCCGCTTCTCCCCTCTCTCTCCACACCTTCTCCCTTTCTCCTCCTCCCTTCTCACACATTCTTCCCTCCTTCTCCACCACCTTCTCTTCTCCCCCTCCTCCTTCTTCCACCAGCTTCTCCCCTCTCCTTCTCCAACACCTTCTCCTTCTCCTCCTCCTTTCTTCAACCAGCTTCTCCCTTCCTTCTCCCCTTTCCTCCTTCCTCACCAGACTGCTCACCTTCCTTCTCCACCCACCTCTCTTACTCCCCTCCTCTTCTCCACCAGCTTCTCCCTCCTCTTCCTCAACACCTTCTACCCTTCTCCCCTCATCACTTTCCCACAGCTTCTCCTTCTCCTTCCTCCACCACCTTTTCCTTCTTCCCCTATCTCCTTTTCCTACAGCTTCTCCTCTTCCTCCCTTACTCCAGCCACCTTCTCCACCTTCCTTCCTTCATCCCACCGCTTCTCCGCCTCTCCTTCTCCATACCAGCTTCTCCTTCTGCCCCTCCCTGCTTCTCCCCACCAGATTGTCCCTTCTACCTCCTCCTCCGACCTACCTTCTTCCTTCTCTCCTTTCCTCCGTTTCCACCAGCTTCTCCCTCCTCTTCTCCACCACCTTCTCCCTTTCTCTTCTCCACCAGCATTCTCCCCTCCTCGTTCCTCCACAGCCTTCTCCCTTCTCCCACTTCCCATCTGCCACTATTGAGTCGGCATACGGCCGCGTGCGGTATAGCCATATTGAATCTTTATCACACGAGAGCCGCGGCGATATACTGTTAGTCTCGAGCCAGTGGGTGTGTGTCACAGTGTTCAGTGGTTACAGTGGCAACCGAGCACTTCATTTGGGGAACGCGTCTCCATCAAAAGAATATTGGTAATTATAAACACTAAATGTACTCCTATATCAAAAGCTATTAATGTTTCTTTACGCTACTCTTCATTTCGCCTAATTTATTGTCGATATAATTGCTAGTAATTCGCCGTTTAATGCCTCATCTGCAACCACACAAGTAAGTGAAGTACACCGCCACGTTTAGCCCTGTGCCACAAAGCAACACACTGCCACTAGGTACGTACGAAATGTATCAACAAAGATTGCACAAACATCTTTACACGATCGGATTTCGACAAAAAAGAACTGTTTTCTCCCTTTCCGGTATTCTTGGCGGACACCTGAAGAAAGACAGGTCGGCGTCTAACACTGACGATTTTCGAGCAATTTTACAGCGGTGTGGTGGTGCGGGGGTGGAGAGTGAGCTGACAGGGCACCACACGCACACAGGTTTCACAGTAGGCAGATACAAGCAACATCCGGGCAACTTACGGTGTGAAACTTGCTTCCCAAAATGGCGGTCTGTGGCGACCGATGACCTACTTACGCCGATATTGATTGGCAGAGTGGTCTATCTGCTGCCTACCGGCCAGTCTAGGCATCTCATTGGTCAAACACCATGCGTGTTGTCGCCGCTAAGATGGTCGAAAAACTTCTGGTTGTCGCGCTTCTGGGTTTCAAGGTGGGCCGTTGAAAACGTGTTGGCTAAGTTTACTGTTCGAAAGTTTTCGAAATGAGTTTCTGATTATGAATGAGGTGATGATGATGAGCATCGATGCAGTGACAATGAGATGGGGGAGAGGAAGGTGGGTAATATTTTCTGATTGCTCATGTCTATGAAGATGCTAATCTCCTAAGAAGTACCACCACAAAGAGTTCTGTTTCTCTTTTAATAATATATGATCAGTGATTCGGGCCTGTAAAAACCTTAGTGTGGCAGTGACAATTATACATTCCAGGCCACTGGCAGATGAGGTGGAAGTTTTTCGTGGCCAGACTGTGAAATTCAGGTATCCCCCAAAGAAGGGATCTGGTATCCGAGATTTATTTTGGATCAGTAACTCTTCAACAAAATGTTGGCTCATCCAAAAATTTGAAATATGCAAGTAATAGCATTTGAAACATTACTTACATATGTAAATGCTCTATATTATATAAAATCATCGCCCTCTGCGTCTATCTTAGTGGGGCTGAAGTGCATTCGCGAGCCATTTCATCTTACCATAGATAATATACACATTACGCCTCCATCAGTACACTGCAGACGTATTGTCTAGGGACGCAGGGTGTGTCCTGGCGTTCGCTTGATACAATCCATGACTACATGTCAGGTACACATGTTCACATTATGATCAACATCGGCACGCTTTTGCGCTTTGCAATATACTGACTGCCTGCTGCATAAAAACCGCTAGCATCTGTGAACATAGTAAATTAGTACTAAAGGGCGCGCGACTCGCGCTCTCGCCTTGCCTCAGATGCCGCCTGCCGCCAGACTATAAAAAGTTGATAGACTCAACAACCACTATGCCGATGTAGCGATTTATTTTTTCTACTATCCGGCCGATACCAAGCATTGAAACTCTGGATAATATCCGCAGCAAAGAATCTGGTATCCCGGCAGGATATCAGGCCGGATACCGCTATTTTCGACGCCCTGAGTTTTACTCTATCATCTCACAGCTCTAATCAAGGGAACGTCGTCTACTCTAAACTACAGGGAAAGCAGGTCCGCCCCCTCTTCCACAACGGTAGTCACAATNGTAAAGTCATTTCTGTAATTAACAATTATAATTTTGCTTGTAGTTATAGGTATGACTTACTTTTGCCCCTTTCACAACATTACCCAGCATGAGCAAAGCCTGCGATTGAGCCCATACAGTGGAGTTCTTGGGTGAGTCAACCGGTTATACCTTACAGCACCAATGCGCAGGAAATCCTATAGTAAGTCATGACTAGCAGTTTACCTATATACATATAGTAGTCTGATTATATGCTGTACAGCATGACACTGTACAAGAAGAAATCATGGTTAATTTTATTGTGGGACGTTGAAGTGGCAGGTTTGACAGAGTGAGATATATGCTTCTGTTATAACTACACAGGTTCATTGCAGGAAAGTTGGTGTGCATTAATTATGTGTGTCTAC
>NW_014577812.1:25860-40691 GCF_000485595.1 Priapulus caudatus
GAAACTATATGTCGTTTATAAGATATTACAATCCTTTTGCTTTTAAATGAATAAATAAGAAATACCCTCGGTCTGTAGCCTTTGGCTGGAAAGTGGTTTTGCGCAACTTCTCAGATCGTGCGCTTTGAGTGGCGCCACCGTCGTTGTAATCAAACTGTAGTCGTTAGTTTTAAAACATTAAAAAAAAATATTTCTAATGGTGATTGAACCATGAAACTTTTTATGTAGCGCAATTATAACCTAAATTAGCTGAAAATAACCCTAGAACCTAGAAGCCACTGTTCCTTTAAGTGTATTTACTACCAAGTGCCTGTGAACACAATTTGACCGCACGCGCGCGTTACTGACGCAGGTAAGGTCTATGTCTATGTCCCCTTGACCTTTGTTTGACCTGGCTCGTTTAGCTATTTCTGACTAATATATATATATATATAATATATAATATATAATATATATAGGGTTAGGGTTAGTCAGAAATAGCTAAACGAGCCAGGTCAAACAGAGGTCAGGGGGACATAGACCCTACGAGCGTTACTGACTGCTCAAACAACAATTATAGAATGCTGTATATATGGCTGTTGTTTGTGCACAGCGGTCTGGCGGTGTGTGTGAGGTGAGATATTGCTTGATGCAAAAGAGCATTTGAATGACATTTACGTGGAATTATTAGTCGATGGAGAGTGCATTTAACTGTACATAAATATTGAAACTTTGGTACTAAATACATTTCGTGTTTATTTACCATATTGAAAGGTTTCCAAGTCGGCAAGTGCCTGTGAATGTATGCTATATTGGGATCCCAGAACATAGTTCGATCACCAACATCATTCTAACTCTAACTTCCAATTTCAAAATTCAAATTTGATTAACGTTTATTTGTGCATGATTAGTATTATCACAATGTACAATGGCACAAATGAAAGAATAACAATTAGGTAGAGTAAACAACTGTCAGTTAATGCACAGGAGTGGCGAATAACTCTGATGTCATAATGTCTGCAACTTCTAGGTGTAAGGTTACGAGTTACAAGAGGCAACTAAATATTTATTATTTATTTTTAATATATCTTTATTGCATGTAATTCGAATACAAATACATGTGCTGAAAACAATCTTTTTCATGCAGAACAAATCTGATAGATGCAGTACTTATTGCATTTGCTATTTAGTGTTGAGCAGTTAAAATAATCAAAATCAAATGAATTTGATAAGAGACAACCAGTAATACAGTAATGAACATGTAAAGCATAATCAAAACAAATAAACAAACAACTATAAATATTTACCATATTGAAATAACAACAACCAGATGTGTAAATAAATGATAAACAATAACATAATAAAAAAACCTACGTTGCTATATAGTGATACAATTGGCCTAGCTGATATCTTTAATAGTGGTGAGAAGCTACTATAACGAATAAAAAGAAAAAAGTTAAATCATCAATAAGTATAATGTCAAGTAATGTAGTAGCTAAAAGTACATTACCAGATGACAAACAAACATGACAATACTGATAGTTGCAACACCAATCATAAACAGGAGAACAACGTAAGCCTCCTTCGGTGAGAATCGACCATATATAATACGCCTGGCTACGTAACTCTGCGTCTGAGACTCAATTGACGGTGGGTGATAAGTCCGATCAAGGGGTGACCGCCTCTGTTCAGACTGTTGCAATCATCCCATTTGTAGTCTGAAACCATATTTTGATGTGTCTTCCATCGAGTTCTTTACTCTTCAGCCTGACTCCTAGAAGTTTTTTCTCACCCTTCTTGAGCTGGCTATGAAGGTCTAGGCCTGTTTTTTGCAACGTCCTTCCAATCTCAATGTTGATGTCCATTGCACTCATGTCACGCTTGCATACGTCCAAGAGTAGATAATAACAAGAGTGCGGCACGAGTTCGGCATTTTTAACCGATTTTTCTCATCAAAATTTGCCACCAATAAAGAAGACAGTCGAGAAAACTTAGCGCCCTATCAAACGGATACATTTAATCTCATAAATTACTTTCAATAAATTACTCCCATTGCCAAACTTTTTTCCTTTTGCCCTATTTTTCACGTCAGACCACTGAGAGGAATATGAACAATGCCTGGGCGCATAATCACAGAAGGTGTGAGGTTGACAAATTATTTTAATTGTATAGAATCTAGACCAGGGGTTCTTAACCTGGATGGGCTTCAGGGGGGTCAGTGAACCTGGTGCATAAAAATTTTGTGTTTATATGCTTATGTGCATTTTTTGGGGGAGGAGTCCATAGCTTTCACCAAATTTTCAGAGTGGTCCATGACTCAAAAAAGGTTAAGAACCACTGATCAAGGCGAACTGCCAAATCTTTGTTAGACACCAGTCGTAATTATGAAAGTAACTAATACAAGAAAGTTTCATTGCCAGCTCGGTGCGTTCCCACGAGACACTTAATTAATAGTCTCTATATGTATGTTATATGTCCCTATATAATTGTTTCACCTCACTCGTGGAATGCAGAACCTAGGTACCATGGCACAACTGCTTTACTTTAGCTCCCTATAAAATAACAGCGACTTCAGTGCCACACCAGTTGTGTATTTGACAAGCAGTTAACGTCTTTCTACGTTCCACATAATAGGTGAGTAAACATAACATATTGTACCATTTTGTTATATATAACGTTTAGACTCGTACGAATTTTGTATGTCGTTTTTCTTCAGTGTAAACGTTCGGATTCACAGAAACCCTTGTATACATTTTGTTCTGCAAAACGTTTAGTCTCACGAATCTTGTATGTCACCTTTATTATGTAGAATTTCGTGCATTACCAGTAGTACAATAAACCAGTTGTGTATTTCACAAGCATTCAACGTCTTTCAACGTAGGTCTATATATGGTCGTACGACTACAAATATAAGCTCTAAACAACCACGATTGGAACCTATCTTCTTACGTTACAATACCCCGTACAACTAAATTCCCTAGTTGGTATATACTATCTAATTTCAAAGAACGCTTTCAACAAAAAACAATTTCAATAACTTAATTGCTAAAGACTGGGGATACAATCGCATATATCATTTAGGCTAATATTTGTGTATACACGCTCTAAATTCAAAGTACATATTCAATATACTGTATATAGTATATACTGTTTAATTGGTAACTTGATAAGGCTGAACATACAGTTGCATATTTCACGTAGGTGCGGTATGGCCAAATATTGGCTGATTTAATTCCGTCTTGAACCCGGAACTACTCAGTCAGACAACGCTTGCAATATTGTCGACAAATGGCATGTCGAGGCTCTTGTAGAATTTTCCATGCAAGGGATTGTTCCTTAATTTGTTCCTCGATCTTTTCTGCTTCCATATTGGCTTTCATGCTCTGCTTCGTTAAATTGACTACGTCACGAATTTTCAATGGTAAAATTTGTAAAATATTTGTTGCCATTTTTTTACATTAAAAGTAAGAACTAACAGGACTAAACGTATCGTCAAATTCTTACCTAATAATATTGTTTCTCAACTAGTTAAAAATTCAAAAAACCTGGATGATTTGATATTATGATCCTGACATTAATTTCTTGCTATGGGCTGTATATGAGTCACAAGTGTATGTTTACATCGAACAATATAGTAAAATAGAAAGTATAATGCAGCAATTTAACCATAAAAAGTGAGCAGAATTACTTACATTTTGTGAAAAAGTGGAATTTTTGTTTTTATTGTCACTATTTACGGTGGCGTAATTACTTTAAGGATTGGCTGGTAAGCTACTAAGACAATAACTTGTTTTTGATTTATTTTGCTTCACGTAAGAGAAGAGCGGTGCAGCTAGGTGGTTGATGATTTTTGGTTATCGACTGCATGCAAAGCCCAGACCTTGTCTATTCAGCATAGTTGGGAGCGGTGTTAGTGCTAAGCAGAATAACCGGGGAGAGAGAGCTAGTTACTCTGGAAGATTCCTATCTTGATTGAGATATCTTCTGTCCTCACGCAGCTTCCCTGAGAGAAGAGGACCATTTCAGTCCATCATTTCTTCATTGTAGCTTCCATGAAGTGAAGGATGGTTGGCGACAGACGGTAGATTCTCATGGCTGTGAGAATCCAGGAATGTTGGACACTGCCAAAGGCTTTCTATAATCAACCCACGTCATTCCTAGATTCCTCTTAATCTTTTTTTGCCATGCTCAAAATCATGTTAGTAGTTGGTCTTTGCACCATCTAGACGCTTTATTGTTATTATTATTATTATTATTATTATTATTATTATTATTATTATTTATTGCTGCTTATAATGCTTATTAGTATTCTCCCCCCCCCCCCCCCCTGGATGTGCCGCGTATATAAGGTCCTTTCCTTTCCCGTCTAATTTTCTTTTCTACTCATCTACCTTTTATCAAACTAGCTGTGCCTTTACCCACATACTGACAGTTCTACATTTTTTACCAATTCTCCTTATTCTCCTCCTCCAAATAGGGCCCAATACACATTTATTTTCCGCTCTATTGTCACCCTGATATAGTCTCTCGATACGTACGCTTCATTTATACTCCTTTTCAGGTATTTACGTGATATTCTTATTTTCTATATCCTTTTTTTTTTTTATCTCGTCCTTCTTCTTTTGCACCCTTTGTTCTCTTTCCTCCTCTCCGATCCTACCACTCTTTACGCCCATCATAAACCTTCACCACCTCCTACTACTGCACGATAGTCGTGTTCGTTCAAAGGTTGATTCAGAGGATTGTACGTAAGGTAGGTTTTACGGTGTTTTAGCTAGATTATGTTATGAGTATTTGTATATGAGGTTATGGTTTAGGTTGGTTTATGTTAGGTTAGGTAGGGTAGGGTGAGGGTAGGGTTAGTGTTGGTTAGAGTACGCATTCTGGTTTTTTTTGATGTACAAGTTTGGTACACTGTTGTGGTCAGGTAGATTATGTACCTCGTACTTATTTCGTGTAGTGACTGCTGACGACAACGACCCCTAGCCCGTACTACTTAGCTTGTCTTCTTTTTCGTGTATGTAGAGTGTGGTCCTCTTTCTCTGCCCTTTCTTTTCTCTTTCATCTCCTCCTCCGCCTTCATCTGCCTCGCTCACTCCTTCCCCTCGTTGTGTCGGGCCTTCCCCTCCTTCTCTGGTCGTTTGCGGTTTCTCTTCTGCGTGGCGGCGTGCTGCTCGCCTATTCTTCTTTCGTTGTCTCGTTGCTCTCACACAATCTTCGTCCATCTTCTACCCTCCCCACCCATATACCACATACCCATAAACCCATAGATGCATAAACCATCTTCATATCGTTCGGTTTATCTCACTCATAGATCTACTTTATTCTCGTCTATCTATGGTAACACAGCATTTTACCCAATCAGAGGCCTTGTTAGTATTCAATTTATACCGTGGTAAATGCTAACGATGTTAACGATTATGTGTAAAAGCCTCGGTTGGATAGGTCAAGTTTAACCGCTAAAAAAAATTTTGAGTACGAGTACGACGGCCAATCAGCGTACCATATTCGGCCGTCGTATCAATTTATTCCGGTGAAAAACTGTGCTTGTACACATTGCGCCAACAACGGGTGTTGCGTATCACCGGGCGTGGAGGGAGGTACACGTGTAAGCGTTCGACGATGACGTTCAACGTTAACCCTCAACGTTTACTCACTCAACCGCCAACACTAACCTTCCACTATATATATGTGTCGCGCGCTAGTATATATGCAGTGTTAATCATCAAATTAAATCTATGGTGTGGGACTGATATCATGATGCCAAAAATCCCTAATCACTAACCGTAATTCCTACCTGAACTCTAACCCTAACCTATCCTAACCCTACCTAATATCTAACTTAACCCTATTAACCCTAATCCTGACATACCTAATCCTAACACTATTTAACATAGGTGTGCACGTTCGGTCACTCCCTCCACGCCCGGGGGATAGCATTACCCCGAACAAACAGGATATAGGCGCTGGCTGCGATCCTGTGATCATAAATCATAGATACTGTCACTGAATAAATAGAGGATAGGTACATATACGCGCGATAGAAACGAATATTACTAGTACTACGCCAGACACGTAAAAGAAGTGTGAAAAGAATTTCCTCATTTAAACGATGCCAGGCAAAGATTTAGAAAGTGGGAGATGATGGCGCTGGTAAGCCCTATTTTCTCTTTAATTTTGGCAATTTTGCTATGCTACTACTACTACTAGTACTAAGCCCTACCTACTTGTGTACGGTTATAGAAACATGTTTAAAGAATGGGCGGTAGTGTGTGCTGTGAGTGACTTGTCATTCACTCATTGCATGATTTGTTATCAGTATCAGTGTCACTGGCACTGACAGTGACAGTGTATGCACAGTGACTTGTAACCTTTCAATAATAAAATTATAGTAAAGAAGCTCGAAATATATATACTACCAAAGTCTCAATATGGTCTCACAAAAGAGGCAGTAAATGCAGAGTCAATGCATTTTCAAAGGGCATTTTCAAAGAACAGGTGACCAAGTTGTTTTAGATGGGGGCGTAAACAAGACCTAGTCTTAATTCTTGCCCATCCACCCCACACCTTGGTGAGGGGTGGAGTCGGTTAAATATTATGGTAGGCTACGTTAAATGTATCTCTATCGATAATAGTAGAATTCCTGTATGCCGGGTCAAATGCTCTGCACACATCACAGGCATTGGACTTTGGGCTTTAAAAAGAAAGGAACAAGAAGCCTAATAACCGATAAAGGGACAGTAGCTCTAGGATTTTAATGACATACAACTGTAGTTACTGTTAAAATCGTCTATACTCATGTTATATTTGTCACCAAGCGTAATTATTATTTACTATCACGCTACGAATGGTTGACGCCGCAGACGAACGCGAAGTGCTGCACGCCCTGTAAAAGTTGCGTATTGATTTTTATTTTGCAGGTGAGAATGAGAGGCTAATCACAAGTGCATTTATATTGGTGTGACCTAAATGATATTTAGCGACGATATCATGTTTTAGGCAATTTATTATGTAAACTGAAGTTTGTCGTTTATAAAGATATTACAATCTTTTGTTTTTAGAATGAGATAGAATACCCTCGGTCTGTGCGGTTTTGGTGGGGATGGAGAGTGTTTGCGCAACTTCTCCAGAGTCGTGCGTTTGAGTGGCGCCCACGTGTTGTAATCAAACTGTAGTGTTAGTTTTTAATTAAAAAAAATATTTCTATGTGATTGAACATGAACTTTTTAGTGAGTAGGGCAGATTTAATAAATATTGCTGTACCCGTGAGAACTAGAGACTGGATTCCTTTGTGCGTGTATTGAAACAGGGGAGGGGGGGACTGCTTGTGACATTAGTGTGACGCACGCGCGCGTACTGGACGCAGTAAGGTCTATGTCTATGTGCCTTGACTTTGTTTGCTGGCTCGTTTAGCTATTTGCGTGGATAGGTGTGATATATATAATATATATATATAATATGTGTGGTTGGTTAGTCAGAAATAGGGCTAAGCGAGCAGGTCAAACAGAGTCAGGGGGACATAGACCCCTAGCGAGCGTTACTGATGCTAACACAATTATAGATGCTGTATTGCTGTTGTTTGTGCACGGGCCGGTCTGCCGGTGTGTGTTAGGTGAGATATTGCTTGATGCAAGAGCTTTGAATGACGAGTTTACGTTGAATAATTCAGTCGTGGAGGAGTGATTAATGTAATTAATATTGAACTTGGGTACATAAACATTTGTGTGTATTGTCCTATTTGAAGGGGTTGTCAAGTGCGCGCGAGGTGGTGTGGAATGTATGCTATTTTGGGATCCAGACTAGTTCGGACCAAATCATTCTAACTTAAGATTCAGATTTCAAATGTTCAATTTGATTAGAGTTGTATTTGTGCATGATTAGGTATTATCACATGGTGCATGCCAATGAAGCATAACATTAGTTAGAGTAAAAACTGTCAGTTAATGCCAGAAGTGGGCGATAACTCTGATGTCTAAGTCTGCAACTTCTAGCGGTGTAGGTTTGACGAGTTATAGAGGCAACTAATTATTTATTATTTATTTTTCATATATCTTTATTGCATGTATTCGAATACAAATACAGTGCTGAAAACATTTTTCATGCAGAACAATCTGATAGATGCAGTACTTATTGGCATTTGCTATTTAGGTTGAGCAGTTTAAGTATGAAATCAATCATGAATTTTGGATAGAGAAACGTTAATCAGTAATGAACATGTAAAGAAATAATCAACATAATAACAAACAACTTTAATATTTCCAATTGAAGTACAACAATGTGTAATAAGAATGAGTAAACAATAAATAATAGAAAAACACGTTGCTTAGGGATACAATCGCCTAGCTGATATCTTAATAGTGTTGAGAGCTATACGATAAAGAAAAAGTTAATATCAATAGGAGTATAATGTCAGTAGGTGAGTAGCTAGTTAATTACAGATGCAAACAAAACTGACATACTGATAGTTGCAACACATATAAACAGGAGACACGAAGCCCTCCTTCGGTGAGAATCGGCCATGTTTTAAATAAGCTGGCTACATAATCTGCGTCTTGAGACTCAATTGACAGGGTGATAAGTGCGATCAAGGGGTGCAGCTCGTGTCAGTTGTTGCATATCCATTTGTATGAACATATTTTGATGTGTCTGTCCATCGAGGTTTTTACTGCTTCGCCGACTCTAGAAGTTTTGTCCCCTGTTGAGCTGGCTATGAGGTGCTAGGCTGTTTTTTGGCAACGTCCTTCCAATCTCATGTGATGTCCATTGCCTCTGTCACGCTTGATACGTCAAGAGTAGATAATTAACAGAGTGCCGGCACGAGTTCGGCATTTTAACGATTCTTCTCATCATTTCACAATAAAGAAGGAGTGTATAGTTCCTAGCTTATTATGACTACTAATCAATCACTTTATGGCAGTTATATTTGTTAGTATATGTGCTAAGAGTATTTGCTGTAAATGTATCTTGAACGACCTGAATTCGATAATTTACGAAAAAATGCGCTTGTTGAGAGGTATTTAGGATGCAGATTAGAAGTCTTCGCTGCGCCATAGTTAGCAACGGGACAGTTTCGATCATGCGTCCCGGATAGGGTGAGAGGACATCTGAATTCGATTTTGAATTCTCGTGAAGATGCCCAGCGGCTTCAGTTTTGTGTTGCAACAATTAAATAAATACTATCTACTAGTAATAATACAATCTAACATATTCTCTTAGTGTTTGCGTAAGTATCCTTACGGCGCGCACTGTAATCAAGTTACATTATACCCCCCCCCCTAATTCGGGGGGGGGGAGAGGATTTGGTACTGTCCGTTGCAAAATATTGGCCACGAGTAACTTCTATTGTCTAACACTCACATCGCATTTCTTTCGGTATTATGCGTAATTCAGTTCTGTTTTTGCAGATTACGATTTCAGCATACGCTTAGCAAGTATATGTTAACAATTCGTGCTGAAGGTGACAGTGATTAGTGTCATATAGTGTAGGACGTATTCACTTCTTCTTTATTGGTGGCAAATTTTGATGATAAAAATCGGTTACAAATGTGGGAATCGGGTGCCGCACTCTTGTTATTATCTACTCTTGATACGTCCGAGCGCAGTTTGGGTTGGCTAACTGCTCTCTTCCCAATTGCATGTCCATATTAGAGGATATCCTCGGGATTGCGGACATCCTCTATACGACGAAAGTGACCGAGGCAGCATAGCCTGTGTAACGTATACATCCGTGTCATGGTGGGAATGCCTGCACGAGAAAGAGATGTGTTTGGCACTTAATCTCCCCAGGAAATCCCTAGGATGCGTCGAAGACAGCATAGGTGAAAACTGTTCAGCTTCAACTTGTATTGCAACTTATGTGGGCATAGGTGGCCACCCATCCTAATATGATGGCATGTAGGTGTGATCGTAATGGACGCATGTGACAGAATCAATGTAGGCGCTCTCTCGCTCTTGGGAAAACCCTAATCCGGAAGGTTTAGAAGTAATGTGAACTGCTAATGTGGCCTATTATCACCAGTCAGCATTGACAGGGCTGCTCACTCGCTATGTTACCATTAGGCCAAAACAAAATATAGGTGTGGTTATGGTTTCCTGACCGACCCTATTTATTCCCAGCGACCCTAAACATTTTATTGTCAATTTTCTTTAAAGTAAAAAAAAAATTTAAATTAAAAAAAAAATGAATTGGACAGTTCCTGCTTCAAAAGGCACAACGCACATCCTTCGGACATGGTTCGTAAATAAATGATTTAAAAAAAATAAAATGTTTTCCCTACCTACCTACCCTATTTTTTTCGGAATGTAAAGGTAACCACACATATATTTTGTTTTGGCCTTAGCCAGTCAGTTCTGCAGTCGTCTGCTGTCATCGCCGCCATGGTTTCACTAGCAAAGGCGACAATGTTTTCTTGCTTTGCTTTCTGTGCTGCAAGTTGATGCATTGACACAACCGACGATGCAATGTATACTACCCGAGGATAGCCTCATTGTCGCATGGTCCTTTTCACTGTCTGCCCAGAGTTTGTTAAAAACGAAGGAGAAAACACACACGTATCTTGTCCACAAATTGAAGCGGTGTACAATTAAATTACTCCTGCAATTTTGCGAGATAGCGATCATTGGGATAGTAATACTCACACTTCATGAACGTTTGTAGTGCCCTACGTAACATAGAGCTCTCTACAATAATCAATATTGTAACGTGTTTGGCGGCTACGAAATATAAATAATATACACATGTAGGATTTATCTCATTTAGCACAGCGTGAGTTCACACGTATGTGTATGTATATATATATATATATATTATATATAATATATATATATATATACATGGGCCAGTTGCTAGGCTACGACCACACACTCATAAACATGACTAATGTTTATTAGAACTGCTGATGCTGCTTCTATACTGCTGCTTTATACACGACTATGAGTTAGTGTAATGTAGAGAGGAGGCGGATGGAAGAACAAACAATAATTGTTGTGGGTTGTGTTGTTAGGTTGCACGCGCGCAGGCATCGTCGGGTGTATATATATATTTTTACAATGAGTCCAACGATCGGTGCGCAGTCATATTCGTTTAGCACGGCTGAAGCAGTAGGCATTGTAAACGGTGGCATTTAGCTGAACATACATGTTTAGGCGTGTAAATAGCGGACCCCCGCCCTCAGCCCTGGCACGACTATAGGTCATCTCTATAGCAGTAACAAGGATCAATGGTTAGTGGCAACACGCACCGTGCTGCATTCAGTGTGATGTGTTTGTGAGTGTGCGCGTGTCTGTGTGTGTTCGTGTGCGTGCACGTATATATATGTGTGTAGTGATATATCAGCGATAGCACAGGCACATATTAAAAAAAGCAAATAAATACGAAATCTATTTACTACCAGTCTTAAAGGCTCACAATGCGCATCCAAACGCTAATTTCTCCAGTACTAGACTAGCAAATACTTCGTGTCATGCATAATCACACAATCTTATGACAAAATAAACTCTTGTTGCTCCCATTTCACTGCGCGTTTGCTTAAAACCCACAAGAAAGAGGTGAGAAAACTGGCATTCTGGCGCAAACGCCGACTGTTTCCCAAACAAAATAGCCTCGAAGTGGTGACGTACGTGACGTCACATGTTTTTATCTTTGCTGCGCCCGTACCGCTGTACCGCGGCACCGCTGCACGGTTGCTTGGAGATTGGGGAAACTGTCAACAACATCGGAGAATTTCAACAACATTGGAGGTATTTTCAAAATACCTTTTATAAGCAAACGCGCAGTGAAATGGGAGGAACTAGAGTTTATTTTGCCATAAGGTAGTATGATTATGCATGACACGAAGTATTTGCTAGTCTAGTACTGGAGAAATTAGCGTTTGGATGCGCATAGTGCGGCTTTAAACAAATGGAACAGGTATATTATACTTATAGAGAAAAACTCTATTATTCTTGTTGTTTGTGCACAGGGCGTGCGTGCGGTGTACTTGTGTGTTGCAGATGAGCATTTGAACGGGATTTACAGCAAGTTATCGGCAATAATAGGCGAAGGAGATTAGAGAAACATTAAGACTTTGGTAGTATATATTACTAGTAAATACATTTCGTGTTTATTTACCCTTTTTTTATTGAGACGTTTCAAGTGCATGTGGTGTGCGTGTACATGTGTGTGTAGTGATATATATATCAGTGAGAGGCCTACAGTTACACTGAGAAGGTCTATGTCCCACAGGGTACTGCCGGAACGTACCCTGGTACTATCTAATATGCCGGACCATACCTCGCCTACTCCACTAACGAGTCTAGGGAGTCGCCTACGCTTACTCCCTAAAGCCGGGCGCACACGTGGCGATTTTTATCGACAGTACTGGCAATAAAAATCGCCACGTGTGCGGGACCCGGCAACAATGCATCCATCTGTCAGCAACATACCACTGTATGAACTGTACGTGACATGTTCAAAATGGAAGCGCCCATTTCAAGACGCCACGATAGCCGTTCTTCAAGTTATTGGAAGCAGGGCCGTAACTACCATTAGGCAATAGGAGGCAAATGCCTCTTACAAAATTTCTCAAAAAAAAATTAAGCGGGCCCCATACCCCACGCCCTATTGGCTCGCTTCGCTCCTTGTTCTTTAACTCAAAACATTTTCCACCTACAAAATTTACCTCTGGCTACTGCCCTGATTGGAATATATTTCATAATTATGCGTCGGCGTCGTCGACAGACAGCAACGAGAGAGAGAGACGTACATGGGCACGTACGTGGGTGCTGCGACGTGATTCGCGTGGTGTTTTTAATAATTTAGTAAGAGAACTGGAACTTGAAGATTCAGTGACGTACCAGCGTTATTTTAGAATGAAAAAAGAACATTTCAATCCAATTCTGACACTGGTAGGGGCAAGGATAAGCAAGAAGAACACAGTGATGCAGAAATCCATTGCACCAAACGAACGTTTAGCATGTGGAAAACGAACGTGGGTGCTGCCATATTTGATCACGTGCTTCAAATCATGCATTTGATTGGTTAATCCAAAAACTGTTGCCTTAATCCGTTGCCTGGTCAGCGCACACGTAGCGATTGTTCAGCGACTGGGCAACAAATATCACACATGTTTGACATTACAGCGACGAGTTTCTGGCGTCAAAATCGCCATCGCCGTGCAGCGCACACGTGGCGATTTCTCGGCAATTTTGTTGCTGGCAACAAAATCGCCAGTATACTGTCGATAAAAATCGCCACGTGTGCACCGGGCTTTACCCTAACCCTAACCCTAACCATATATAAAATTAATAGTTACCAGGGTACGTTCCGGTGTACCGGACCGTACCCAGGGTACGTTCCGGCAGTACCCTGGGGGACATAGACCCTATGAGGTACAGTTACAGTAGGCAGGGTGGTGGTGTAGCAAGAATATCCAGGTGGCTGTACTGGCTGCAGGAGTAAGGCTATCTCTACCCTATACAGTCACTGTACATGTGCAGCGTGGGGGTTGTGCATAAGTGCGCTAAAGCAGATGTTTTTTAGTGCGTAAAATGTTTATTCAATCCTTCATTTGCTTCCATTACAAGAAAGAATTTATTTCCGTCCAGAAACTCTTGTGTCCACAGGCATTTGAAGCATTTCAATAAAATATAATGCTAACTAAATACGAAACTTATTTACTACCAAATTCTTAATGTTTCTATATACTCTCTTTCACTTATTATTGCCGACAGTTTCCTGTAAATGCCATCCAAATCCTACGTCCAACATACGCTGCCGGCGGCCATTGCTCTCGCGGCGCGACTGTTGCACTCTTACACATATATATATAAGTGTAAGCGTGCAACGGTCGCTCTCCTTGAGTTACCGCCGTTTGTTACGATGCACGAACAGTTAGTCATAGGCATGATATCTCGTAATTACGAAATAGTTCCTTGAATAAGGGCAGTTCAATGCAATCGCAGTCATCTTGCAGTGCGCTCTCCTTGAGTTACTGCCGTTTGTTACGATGCACGAACAGTTAGTCCACTTCTATTCCGGCCTAGGGCTTAGCTACGATGAAATCCTTGCTATGTTAGCAACCAGGCATGATAATATCTTCAGAAAACGTACATTACACCGTAGACTACGTTCCCTTGGACTATTTCGCAGGGAATTTAAATCTGATTTGTTAGAACTTTCGCTGTTCATTGAAGGCTTGTTAGGGGAAGGTGGGGACTTGCATGGCTATAGGTGGATGCACCTTAGATGTGTATACAGCGAGGGTACGTTGTTTCCTTGGAAGAAGTAAGGATACTAGTTATTGAAGATTCTTGATCCAGTCGGCGATCAGCTGCGTTCCCATGGCAGGATTCGTTGCAGACAATATTTCACACGGGTCCCAATTTTGTGTGGCATTTTGATTCGTATGATAAATTAAAGCCATTTGGACTCTGCATAAACCGGTGTATAGACGGCTTCTCACTGAATATTATGTGGTTGGAAGTTTACACAACAAGCAGTGATCCGCGTATCATTGCTGGGTACTGTGTGGAAGCTGTTGGGTCGAGATAGTATTTCGTAATTACGAGAAACTATTTCGTAATTACGAGATACTATTTTGTAATTTCGAGATAAAAATATTTTTTTGTGGCACTAAAATGCTGCCGTACACAGAAGCCGTGTGTACCATTTTTCAAGTCTTTGGTATGACCCGGCCGGGAGTTGAACCCCCGACCTTCCACATACGAGGAGAGCACTCAATTACGATTGAGCCATCGCAGTGGTATCGCATCGGGGTGAGTCTGAGACATGCGTCTAAACCAGGGGTGGGCAAACTACGGCCCGCGGGCCGCATGCGGCCCTCTACGGGGTTCTGTGCGGCCCGCGGAAGCCT
>NW_014577812.1:42968-48481 GCF_000485595.1 Priapulus caudatus
TACCTACCTAGTACCTACCTACCTACCTACCCACCTACCCACCTACCCACCTACCCACCTACCCACCTACCCACCTACCTACCTACCTACCTACCTACCTACCTACCTACCTACCTACATATCTACCTACCTACCTACCTACCTACCTACATACCTACCTACTTACCTACCTACGTACCTACCTATACCTACCTACCTACCTACCTACCTAGCCACCCAATCACCCAACCACCCACCCACCCACGCACCCACCTAACCTACCCGACCGCCCGACCTTCTTGCGTACACTCTTCATCATGGTTCGCACAGTCCTTGAAAAGTCCTTGAATTTGAGGGGAGTCCTTGAAAAGTACTTGAATTTCATGAAAATGTCCTTGAATTCTTAGAAAGAATCCTTGCCTGTAATAAAAAGAAATTTTGTACCATCAATAATGTGCAAACCTCAATAAAAAGTGCGTTAAATGAGCTTAAAAAGCTATAGACACGATAGACAGTTAAATGATGATCACAAATTACAGTAAGTCAGTAAAATCAGTCAGTAAATCAAGTTATGTTGTAGAAGTGACAGTGTTTAGAAGGGTTTATTAATGTGACCCAGGTAAGTTTTAGAGGTGACAGTGATTAAGAATGGGGTTATTATTAAATTAATCCAGGTATGTTTTGTTCTGTGTATGAATTCCGATAAAATGTCCTTGAAAAGTCCTTGAACATTTTTTCGGTCTTCCTGTATGAACCATGTAATCATCGACAAACGTATTCACTCCTTAGATAAAAGTCAATATCATATAAGGCTAAGCAGCTATAGCCTTAATTAAATGTAGGTATGTAGGTAGGCTGTAGGTATGCTGTGAATATGATGAACAAGTACATGTAATTGAGAGTACATGTAAAAGAGTACATGTCATTTTTTGTCAGCATCGTATTGCCATGTTGGCTAGAGTAAAGCGTGGGCTGGCTGATGCAGTTATTTTCCTTTAGGAAATGTGTCCGATGTGAGCATATATATACAGTGTGAAACCTGTGGGAATATTAGTCATACACGTTGACCTAGTAAGGATTGCCAGATATCCGAACACTGATGTGGAATTGCATTGATCAATTTTACGATTCGACAGTCACTTATTGTTGGGACCAATTTTCGTATATATATTTGTACTGTTCAAATAGAGTTCTGTTCAAAGTCCTAGTTGTAATAGAGTCACTCAATGATCAATGATGCGGATTTTAAAAATTTCATTGTTGACCATCTGGAGCTCGTCTGTGAACCAGGACTAACTAGGTCACGCGGGTAATGGAATGACTACGTTTGATAACGCTAGAGCTAAGGTAAATGGCTTCTTGTTTCTAAGCTTCTTCACAGCGTGTTCAGTGCTGAACGTGTGCCAATCCTTCTCAGTCAGATGTTGCGCCTGTCCATTGAATTTTTGTGGCAAGGTACTGCAGTGGTTTGCGAGTGCCTTCTGCATAATATTTCACGTAGTCATGCGAGCAACGAGGTATTCACAGTTTCCAATACTCCAATGCTGTGAGGCTGGCTCCACGCTAAAACCACTAGACCACCGCAGTACTTTCTATTTGTTTCTGACTTCTGAGCTCCGCATTGCTAAGTTAGGACGCACCACTTAGAAATGATCCGGTTTTAAATTGCATTTAATTGTCTTTTTTATCTGCCACCAAAATAAGCTAACTCCCCATTTACTACATGTCATCCCCAATAAATGTAGACTTTTTGCCGTTCATCCATTGTGAGAATGATCACCACGTTTTATGGAATACAAAGGCCAAGTTAAACTCGAATTGGGAAATATGTTTCGGGGAATTTGCAAAGAGAGAGCGAGAGAGAGAGAGGGGGGGGAGGGAGAAAGAGAAGGAGATACGGGGATGGGTAGAGCTTCTCCTTCCATGGAGTGTGCTAGCTAGACGGCTGGACGCGATCCTGGCAGCCTGCCATCGACCCTAAATATAGACGTTGTAAAAAGCGCCTTAGTATCGATTGAGTTGTAGCGGTACACGTGTAATAATAGTGCGGCAGTTTTTCCTGCTATCAGTGCTAAAGCAATTGGCTATGATTTACATATATATGATGCGTTTTACGTGTGTGAATAACAATTAAAACTTCTTTTTATCAAATTACTTAGCGGTCTAATTTTGTTGCCTCGTATGCTAAACAATATCTAAGTATGTTTAGTCGTATTTACACCGTTTGAAATTGGCATGAAATCTCACATATATTGAGTGATTAACCGACGATGTTGGTGTTTAATGAGTGTCATCAATTACTGTCATTCTATATGTATTTAGCATAACACTATTTTCCCTTTAGTCGGTGACAGATATGTAACGCGGTGACGTCATTGCATATGCGGGTACGTCATCTAGCGTCGAACGATACAGATAAATTTTTTTCTGGATTACGAATGTCGTTAAGCAAAAATTCGATATTAGTATGGATCCTAAGGTACAGTCGCATATGCCGATAAATGCGGCTGGGGGCAAGTATTAGTAATGGGTGAAGGGGGTGGCACAAGCATCAGTGGCAACTCCGTAGGTCGGAGCAAGTATTAGTAATGGGTGAAGGGGTGGCACAGGCATCAGTGGCAACTCCGTAGGTCGGAGCAAGTATTAGTAATGGGTGAAGGGGGGGCACAAGCATCAGTGGCAATTCTGTAGGTCGGAGCAAGTATTCATAATGGCAGGGCGTCAAGTTCCTATTTTTTCCCTATTTTTCCCTGTTTTCTGGGCAATTCCTATTTTCTCCTATTTTCTGGACAAATTCCTATTTTCCTCCTATTTTTTCACATCTGAAATTCCTATTTCCCTATTTTTTGAGCGTCACTTGTCACTTGACGCCCTGTAATGGGTGAAGAGGGTGGCGAGAAGCAGGCATGAGATTGAGGCATGGCAGGAGGCACAAGTTGTGGTCAGTGGCGTAGCTAGGATTTTTTCAGCGGGGGGGGGCACTGGGGGGACCTTACATTTCGTGGGGGGGGGCACAATATATAACTTTTTTTGTGTTATACTGTTCTAACGGCATTGTTTTTAATTCAAATTTTTTTTTTCAAGCATGAATTTTCAGTGGGGGGCACAGGGGGCACCTGGGGGGGCACAGAAAACACGTGCCCCCCCCCCCGTAGCTACGCCCCTGGTTGTGGTTCCATCGTGAAGATGTTGGCGATTAATCTTCTGAGTCTAGTGTGATTGGACGGGAGCTACACTGGGAATGATCAAATACGCTGTCCACTGAGATTTCATCAAGACAACGTATTATTTAGCCGGCCACTAATTCCAGCTTATTGTAGCCTTGAATTAGATATTTAAAATTTGATCTCGCGGAAGCTGTAGAAAATCATGCCAGCACTGCAGCCAGCCTGGTATAACCGGGGTTCCTCTACAGGCAGATGTGCACCCATATATATATATATATATATATGGATATCAGGATTTTGCAAACTTCAGGACCTGTTAAGGCAGCACCCCAATGCTATATGAAAATCTTGGAGAACCCTGGGTATAGGTTAAGGTGGGGTAGGTAGGTAGGTAGGTAGTTAGGTAGGTAGGTGGGTAGGTAGGTAGACACCTATGTTCACCTGGTGTTCACCTTCTGCTATGAATCTACCACCTATCTGTATAACCTAGGTGTAAGCTCACAGGTAAGGTATATATATATATATATATATATTATCAAATATTTACTAGTCACCATGGAAACAGGCATGCGAATTACATGTGATTCATATGCAGCTTTGCTTGCCTTACCTCGTGACTCAAGTGAGCCACACAATACGGCTAACACAGAAAATGGTATTGTCAGTCGGAACTAGAACATGCAGTTTTTTAATACCCTGCCATTGTCAGTCTGCATGTCCTCATGTGACGGACAGGAAGCTAATAATTATGATGCATCACGTATTTCATGTTAAACTTTCGTAATAATACTAATACACAACGCGACAGATTAGAGATATTTCGCCCGAGGCAACCTAAATAACACGGAGCAACGTGACACAGTCAATAGACTGGTTAGTGTTACTCGAGAACTACTGCCAACACTGCATAACCTTTCACGCTTAGTTTGCTTTGCAACCTCAACACTGATTGAACCATGCGCGAACCATGTATGCCTAGTAGAGGATTTTCATATTCAAATCACGCTCTGCTACAGCCAGAGACAAGGCCCAGTAATATATATGTCTGTTTCGTTGAAAATTAAGTACTAAAGTAAGGGACAAAATTTTAATTTTGCTTCAGCTTAGTGCTCTCTGGCCTGAAGTATGCATATCCCTTCTTCCCCTACTTGCTAGTGCTCATAGCCCGCTTAGTAGGCTCATAGGGTCTATATTGTCCCCCGGTTAGCCGGAACGCTTACCCTGGGTACGGTCGTGTATACCGCCGGAACGTTACCCTGGGTCATATTTGATATGGTTAGGAGATTAGGATTTAGGCGTTGAGGTTCAGTAGTTAGGGTTAGGCGATTAGGGTTAGGAGTAGGCGTAGGCGATCTCCCTAGGACGTCGTTAGTGGGTAGGCGAGGTACGGTCGGCTATATTAAGATTGTACCAGGTACGTTACCGGTATTACCGGATCCGACCCATGGCGTACTTTCGACAGTACCCGGGGACATTACCCTCTCAGCTAGTAGACCGCTTACAATTGGACTGCGGCAGTTAATGAACGCGGGCTATAGTACTAGAGTATTACTTCCCCCAACTGACAAATAATTAACTAGTTTGAACACGAACTTTGAGCAATGTCTACTTCAACTGCGTGATGTCAGTTTAGGCAGTGTTGCACATAGATCTGATTTACACCCGACTACGGGCGATTGCTTGACAATAATTAATAATGAAGAAACCTGCGTAATTTTAAGCGCGGAATTTGTGTCTACGGTATACATTGCTAGTTCCTGGTATTCCAGCCACAACTTCTGGTGTCAGCAACAGCCTACCACGTCATACATGATGTCAAACAAAGAATGCTCCGACTGTGATGGAGGATAAAAATAGACCCCGCCCACTCCCGCCGCATACGCTGTGCTATGACCGGTCATGAACGGTGTACTATCATATGGAGCGAACGATTTGAGTTACATTTCTATAAATTCTAGCTATTTAAGACACATGTCTTAGTCTTACATCCTCGTGAATTTTTGAGTCATTAAGCGCTGATTAGTCTAATTAATTAGCAAATATGCACGCACAGGGAGAGAAAACATTAATCTTTGATAGTAGATAACATTTAGTGTTTAATTTACCATTATTTGTTTTGAGAGGTCCAATGATAGTGCCTGTGCACTGTACCACTGTCTTGACACATAACACACTTGCCATGTGTATACTAAAGTAAACATCCGATTATGAATCATTGTTAGATTTTTTTGTACACTTGAATAGGAGATTTTTGATAACACGCTATGGCATACAAATATATCTATTACTTATATTATAATTTATTTATATATTAACAATAGGTTATCATATTTATTTCTCGATGTATCAACACAGACGCGGAGCGGC
>NW_014577812.1:48506-55058 GCF_000485595.1 Priapulus caudatus
TATCGGGTTTCTCCCCAGGATGAAATTGAAAAGGGGGGAAGGAGGGGGAGGGGAAGGGGGCGGAAGGGCGGAAGGGGACTGGGGGGGTCACGGAGAGCGTGTTTTTACCGTTACCACTAATAATGGTAAAATCGCCACACACCATAGACGGTATTTGGGTTCTTGTATATATAAGATAGCCGAGTCGGTCGTACAGCAAAGTCTAGGTTGCGGGCACAGATAAACCACTCTCCATCATAGCCTTTAGTAGCATGGGTCGCCACACCGCCATTTTAGAAGCAAGTTCACACGAAGTTCCCGGATGCTGCTGCATCTGGCCTAATGTGACTGTCTGCGTGTTGCTGTCAGCTCAGCTTACTGTTCTGCTTGTAAATTGCTCGAATCGTCAGTGTAAGGCCCGACTGTCTTTCTCAGGTTCCCCAAGATACGGAAAGGTGAGAAACATTCTTATTTGTTCGAAATTCATTGTCGAAAGGAGTTTGTGCAATCTTCCGGCGGGTTTTGCTTCCTAAAATGGCGGACGTGGCGCTCCATTGCGTACTACGCGTCATTGCACGTGATTTCGCATGAGTGGTTTATCTTGTGCCTCCGGCACTCTAGGATCTTTGGTGTACAGTTAGTGTTGTGTTCGGGACAGCAGGTTGACTGTTTGTACTTGTGTATTGTCTGCAGTGCATGCGTGGTACGGTAAAAATACACGAGTCGGGTGTCCTGGTCGAATGGGAATTCTTGACGATCGATTCCCGCGCTGTCAAACTTTTATTGTGGTGGAATTTAATCGATGTGGAGGTAATTTAAACGAGGCGCAACGATTGAAACAGGTGGGAGTTTTCCCAAACGGGGCGCGCGCGCGCCCCGTTTGCGCAACGTAGGGAGAACCCTGGATATATATTTATATTTTGTGGTAGAAAAGTTCTTAATATGCACGATATTCTACGGCAGCATTTTAGTGCCACAAAAAAAATATTTTTATCTCGAAATTACGAAATAGTATCTCGTAATTACGAAATAGTTTCTCGTAATTACGAAATAAGTTTCCTGTAATTACGAAATAGTTTCTCGTAATTACGAAATAGTTCCTTGAATAAGTGCAGTTCAATGCAATCGCAGTCATCTTGCAGTGTGCTCTCCTTGAGTTACCGCCGTTTGTTACGATGCACGAACAGTTAGTCCACTTCTATTCCGGCCTAGGGCTTAGCTACGATGAAATCCTTGCTATGTTAGCAACCAGGCATGATATTATCTTCAGCAAACGTACATTACACCGTAGACTACGTTCCCTTGGACTATTTCGCAGGGAATTCAAATCTGATTTGTTAGATCTTTCGCTGTTCATTGAAGTCTTGTTAGGGGAAGGTGGGGACTTGCATGGCTATAGGTGGATGCACCTTAGATGTGTACAGCGAGGGTACGTTGTTTCCTTGGAAGAAGTAAGGATACAATACAATACTAGCTGCGTTCCCATGGCAGGATTCGTTGCAGACAATATTTCACACGGGGTCCCAATTTTGTGTGGCATTTTGATTCGTATGATAAATTAGTCATTTGGACTTTGCATAAATGGGTGTATAGACGGTTCTAGGACAAATACCCTCCGGACAATTACCCCCCGGGCAATTACCCCCGGACAATTACCCCCATGCTATTCACCTCCCGGACAATTACCCCCCTGACAATCACCCCCCGGTGAGGAGGTGGAGGAGGAGGAGGGGGAGAACGTAGGGAGAAGGTGGTAGAGGAGGAGGAGGGGGAGAAGGTGGAGGAGGAGGAGGAGGAGGAGAGGAGGTAGCGGAGGGCCAGGTGGTGGAGGAGGAGCAGGGAAGAATGGTGAGTGGTAGGAGCGAGGGAGAAGGTGGTGGGAGGCACGGAGGAGACGGAAGGTCGTGGAGGAGGAGGACGAGGAGGTGGGGGGAGGAGAGGAGGTGGGGAAGGTGGGGAGAAGTTGGTGGAGGAGGAGAAGGTGGAGGAGGAAGAGGAGGAGGAGAGGAGGAGGAGGAATGGAGGAGGATAGATGAGGTCGAGGAGGGGCGGCCTCTACTTTCCTCTCCTCCTCTTCCATCAATTTCGCCTCTCCTCTTCCTCCTTCCCTCAACACCAGCAGCACCTTCCTCTACTCACCTCTCTCCCCCTCCTACTCCTCCTCCACTACTTCCCCGTTGTCCTCTATCTTCTCGCTCATAAATGTCCGGGGTAATTTGTCCGGCGGGTAAATGTCCGGGGGTGATTGTACGGGCGGGTAAATGTCCGGGAGGGTAATTTTTCCGGGCGGCTTGGGTCGTAAAATGATTCGTAGGCGCAGAGTGGAATTAAGAAATATTTTCCCGTGGGTCGGTATTTTTCACTCGAATTCTATTTTTATCTCCGGAAAATGTGGGAAAAGTGGGTGATTGTCCTAGGGGTAATTGTCCTGGTGGGGTATAATGTGGTTACCCGCTGGGGGTCGTATTTTTATCTGCGTCACTTGTAATCACACCGGCGTAGGTGGGGGGCTAGTTGTAATTGTCCGGTTGGTTGTTTGTGTTTATTGTCTTTTCCTTGTGGGTTAAATGTTCCGGGTGGCCTGTGTGTGTGTGTGGTGCGTCAGAGCTGATCATAGCTCGTGGATAGTGCGTATACCGTTCGTGACTATGTGGTCCCGTCGATTGGTAATTGCGAGTGCATTGTCCTGTGTGGTGCTCGCTGTATGGGTAAATTGTCCGGGGCCCTATGGTGGGGAAGGTTCGATGTTGTGCCGGTGGGTTCAACTTCCGGCCGGCGTATACCCAAAGATCTTTGAATTCAGATAATCCCGGTGTGACACACCGTGTGCGTGTGTGGATTACGTGATCCGGTGGGTGTCGCTTGTCCTAGGGCTGATGGGTATAATGTCGGCTGGTGCTTACAAAGGATAAATTGTATTTCCTGGTTATGCTGCACTGAAATTACAAATGATTACGCTCAGTCGTTCGGTAATACGGTAGTTTTCTCGTGTGAAATTTTGTACTTGAAGATAGTGCGGTAAATGTCCGGTTGATTTCGAGTAATTTTGGTCCCGGTGCCAACAGCTTCCACATAGTACCAGCAAGTTTGTGTAATAACTGTCGGGTATCCCACAGTGGTGCTTGGTGTTGATTTAGTAACTCTCCGCGACCACAATAGTGATCGAGTGAGGATAGGCAGTCTATACAGTCCGGGATTTTGTTCCTAGGAGTGTCGAATGGGCTTTAGTAATAGTTATGATCTACACACTCCCAGGAAATGCGGGCCAGTGGGAAATTGGGCGACCGCGTGTGTGTGTTCGCAAAGGTGATTGGTGCGTGTGCATATGCGAATCCTGCCTTGGGAACGAGTCCGCGTGGATTCGCCGACTGTCGGTGTGTGATATTCGCTCAAGACTGCCTTCGATGATAAGGTAACTAGTGTATCCTTACCTTCGTTCAGAGGAGGATACAACGTACCTCGCTTATACACATCTGGATAAATGTTCGTCATCCGCCACCGTTATGTGCAAGTCTCCCACCTCCCCTAACAAGCTGTGTACTCATGTCTCGGGTTGGAACAGCGAATATATGGTTTGATTTATCCCACAGAATCGTGCGGTGAATTGTGACCTTGTAGTGAAGGTTCTCACTTAATGTCGCGGTAGAAATAGTCAGGGAACGTAGTCTACGGTGTAATGGGTTAATGGTGTTCCTGGGTAGAGATCATTATTCATGCCTGGTGCTCAACGATAGGCAAGGATTTTCCATTGACGTTATGCGCTCAACGCCGTCGCGTGAGGCACTCTCGTCGCTGAATAGAAGTGGACATAACTGTTCGTGCATCGTAACAAACGGCAGTAACTCAAGGGAGCGAACTGCAAGCATGACTGCCGATTTGCAAGTTGAACTGCCCCTTATATCAAGGAACTATTTTCGGTAATTACGAGCATATTCAATGCCATGGACTAACTGTTCGTGCATCGCCTAACAGAACGGCCGTAACTCAAGTGAGAGCGACCGTTGCACGCTTAACTTTATATATAAGTGTAAGAGTGCAAGCAGATCGCGGTGCGGCGCTGGGTAAATCGTCGTGAGAGGTGCAATGGCCGCGGGTTAATTGGGGCAGCGTATGTTGGACGTAGATTTGGATGCGCATTTACAGGAACTGTCGCAATAATAAGTGAAAGAGATATAGAAACATTAACGAATTTGTGTAGGTAAATAGATTGTATTTTGTTAGCATTATCATTTTATTGAAACGCCTTTCAATTCCTGTGGGACAACAAGATTTTTCTGGACGGAAATAAATTCTTTCTTGTAATGGAAGCGAATGAAGCGATTTGAATAAACATTTGTACGCCACTAAAAACCATCTGCTTAGCGCCACTTACTGCACAACCCCCACGCGTGTGCACATTTGTCACCGGTGGTGACTGTTTATGTATTCGAGGGTGCAGATATTAGCCTTTACTCCAGTCGCGCTAGCATTCGAGTTTACATGCCACCGGAGTGTGTTATCTGTCTGTGGCTACAGCCGCTGACTTGCTTTTGTGCCGTAGTGTAACGTGCTCGATCAATATGTCCGGTAGTGGGTCTATGTCCCCAGGGTAATTGTCCGGTGGGGTTGATCTGTGCCTGCCGAACGCTACGGCTCGTGGGTACGGTCCGGGGTAATTGTCCTCGAGCACTCGGAAACGGGTGCCTTGGCTAACTATTAATTTGATATATGGTTAGGGTGTTAATTTGGTGCTCTCGGTGGGTTGAAGAGGGTGACAATTCCGTCCGGTGGAGTGCACAACAGCGTGTGATTTGTCTGGCTTGGGTAACATGTGGCGCGTGGATTTTTATCGCTGGTAATTTGTCACTGCCGCGATGTTGTGTTGGCCAGCAACAAAGAGATTATAGTTGTCCGCCGTTGGGTAATTGTCGGAGAGCAGATCGCCAGCCCTGTAATTGTCCGTGGCTCGCGTCGTGAACGTTAATTGTGGCGATTGCTCGATCGTTGTGTGGAGCCGGCTCGCACTTGGATACCGGTACTGCGTCGCTGGTGGATAATAGTTGGTTCCTGGTTGAGAACGATGGTATCTATGGTCCGGTGTATTTGTTAGTCGCAGCTAAATTGTGCTCGGGTGGTGTAGAATTGTCCAGGTGTCGCTCGTGGTGTGACTTGTGCTTCTGGGATTCCAGAGATGAAATGTCGCGAGTCGGGGTGATTGTCCGGATAGTGTGCGAAATGTGTGCCCAGAGTCGAGTTTATGGGGTGATTTGTCCTGGTGGGTAAATTATGTACCAGAGTTGTGAAATGCGATGATTTCTGGCGTAATTGCTCCAGAGCACCGTGATCAAAATATTGCCAGCGCCCACGTTCGTTTTCCACATTGCTAAACGTTCGTATTGGTGCAATGGATTTTCGCTGATCACTGTGTTCTGGTCTTATAGTCTTGTACCTGCCCTGTGGCCCCTATCAGTGTCAGCAGTAATAATGTTGTCCAGGTTGTGAGAGGTTAGTGAGTTTTCGCGGGTTTGGTTTATATCTATTGTTCTATCAATGGTGAACGCTCGTACGTCAGGTTTAATTTGTCTGAATCTCCGTCGCATGAGTGTCATCATGAATGATTCTGCCGCGCTGGATTAGAATACATTATTAAAGATGATTTGTTACCTCAGAGTGTGCAGGTGATTGGTCGCGGAGTGCAGTGGTGAGCCAGATTGTTCCTGAGTGTGGAAGGTGATTTTTGTGTATACCGGTGGGTGAAGTTTGGGCTCAACACTGTTTTTGGGTTGGCGTCATATAAGGTACGACAGAGGGTGATGGCGGGTGAATTCTGCTCGCACTGAGTGGGGCCGTGATTAAGTCCTAGGTGGGAGGTAATTGTCCGGGTGGTGGAGTGCTTGTCCGTGTGTATGGGGGCGGTAATATGTCCTCGATACCGTTATTAGACGGCCGCTTCATTTTTTTTACTGCGTTCGAGAAATTTTTAATATTATGTTAAGTTAGATAAGGTAAGAGCAATTTTGCCCTTTACACATAACACAGCAGTTGTTGTGCGCGTCCTTCATATAGTCTGGGTAGTTACAGGCCTGCTTCAAACACTTGAGAACGGCTTAGGTCGTATTGTGAGGAAGCCTGTTGGGTCGACGACACGGCCTGTCTGCGATGAAGGTACCCCCCCACCCACCGCGAGATCCCGGTTGTGTCCACGGTGTTGTTTTGCGTCTTGAAATGGGCGCTTCCATTATTGAAACATGTCACGTTACAGGTTCATACAGTGGTATGTCTTAGCTGACAGATGGATGCATTAGTTGCCGCGGTCCAGCACACGTGTCGATTTTGTTTGCCTGAGTAGCTGTCTGGCATTGTGATTACTATAATTATCTGCCATTACGAGTCGATAAAAGTTATATTTTTTCTTTGCCCGGCTTTTAGGGAGTATGGTCGGCACTAAAATTGGCTTGCCGTTTACAGATAGTCGTCACAGCTGCTCTGTCTTAAGTAGACATAAAAAACAAAACAGCCGACATTATAGTTTTAACAAGTGCTTATCTATCTTTTAGCGAATGTAGTTCGTAGTAAAGTATGATGAGACGAAAG
>NW_014577812.1:55083-57394 GCF_000485595.1 Priapulus caudatus
GATTGTCTGGTGGGTGATTGTCTGGTGGGTAATTGTCCTGGTGGGTGATTGTCCTGGTGGGTAATTGTCCGGTGGGTGATTGTCCGGTGGGTGATTGTCCGGTGGGTGATTGTCCGGTGGGTGATTGTCCGGTGGGTGATTGTCCGGTGGGTGATTGTCCGGTGGGTGATTGTCCGGTGGGTAATTGTCCGGTGGGTGATTGTCCGGGGGGTATTTGTCCTGATACCGTATAGACGGCTTCTCACGGAATATTATGTAGTTGGAAGTTTACACAACAAGCAGTGATCCACGTATCATTGCTGGGTACTGTGAGGAAGCTGTTGGGTCGAGACACGGCTGTCCGATGAAGGTATACCCCCCCCCCCCCGGGATCCCGGTTGTGTCCCACGGGGTTGTTTTGTGTGTGTTACTATTTCCTAATTACGAGATAAAAATATTTTTTTGTGGCACTAAAATGCTGCCGTAATATTCAGTTGTTATAGATAAAAAACAAAACCAGCCGACATTTAGTTTTACACTGTAAGCGCTTTCATCTTTTAGAATCTATAAAGATGAAAGCGCTTGTGTAAAACTAAATGTCGGATTATTCATTTTTTTATTTCTCTCTCTCTCGCTCTCTCTCTATATATATATATTTATATATATATAATATATCAGGGTGCGAAATTAACGCGATTCCGGAGTCAAATACTCCCCGATTTTCTGTCGGACTCTCTGATTTGACATATATATTTGCAGGAGTCCCTGTGACTCCCTGAAAATTCTTCTATACTAACTAGTTCGTTCCAGAGCACGGCCTCGCGGAATTACCGTATTTTTTCAGTAAATGTCCAAGGACAATTTGGCAGACGTGCAACCGCATGAATCTTCAAAATAAGCACACGCATTAAAATGTCTTTAATTTTGAACTTCAGACTGTGGACTTCTTTATTTTGCTGCGGACTCCCTCTTTTTGAGGGCAGGGAGTCCGTAGGCTCTCTTGTTCAAAAGTTGGTTCAACATGGTTTGCAAGGTCTATTAATCAGAGCTGCCTATAATAAATAGCTGCCTATAATAAATAGCTGGTCGGAAGTTTCTTCCGCTATATATTGCTACCGAGTCACGACATTGAGCAATGTCAAACCTCCGTCACGAGACCGCTCCAATATTTACATACATGATACTTAAATAGTCACTATTTGCGTCATTTGGATCATTATCAGGAGCTTTATCGTGCATCTATCTCGGTGTGCTACACTATCTACCGTATTTACTCGTGTATCATATATAAGTCACACTTTTTGTACACAACTTCAATAAAAAAAAAATCATGGGTGCGACTTATACACGAGGCTAAGAAATCTTGTGCAAGAAACGTCATCGTTATCGCAAACATCCGCTATTATAAATACCGAACCACGTGAACGCATATTGCATATAGGCGCGCAGCCATCTCGAATAAATTACAGTGCTTTTTAATGTATGCAAACTAAGCCCAGAAAAGTTATTCCAGGTCTGGTCTTTTGAGCTTGCCGGCTGGTTTCATAATTATTATTAATAATATTAATAGATAACTGCTCATTTACTGGAGGACAATGACTTGTGAAATCACCGTGTATTACGTTTGTCGACTGCTACGATATCGTTCAGTATTGAAGTTGAACTGCTCATTTCTGTAAATTTCAATTAAAAATTTCAATGCAAGGTTGGCAAAATATGGGGTGCGACTTATACACGAGTAAATACGGTGTCTATCTATTCTATCTATTCATCCATCTATTCTATCCATCTATCCATTATATATTATATATCCATCTATATCTATATCTATCTATCTCTCTATCTACATACATACCTATCTATCTATATATCTATCTATCTATCTATCTATCTATCTATCTATCTATCTATCTATTTATCTATCTATCTATCTATCTATCTATATATATATATATAGATAGATAGATAATATATATCTATGGGTATATAGGCTATATATATCTATGGGTATATGGGCTATATCTACCTATATGGGCTATATATATTTATATATAATAATTATCTATCTATCTATCTACCTCCCTACCTACCTTTCTATCTATACATGTATGTACATGTATGTACATACATGTATCGTAATACAAAATGTAAATACAAAATGTACATACATGTATTGTTACATATCTATACCTCGGTTTGCAACGTTCCGGCAACGCGTGTTTATTGGATAGTGGCTCCCCCTACAACATGCGGCCTGTGATGCACAGCAGTGTGTATGTTCTGGTTATCAGGAGTCTGACATCAAGATCTCTTATAGGTGTTTGCTTGTCAC
>NW_014577812.1:58073-62127 GCF_000485595.1 Priapulus caudatus
GGAATAATTAAATCTGCTGTGCAATTGTGTATATAAATATTATTAGTGTACTATAATAGTCGGTGATCTATCAGAAATCGCGTAAAAAAGTCTTATTTTGGCCTCCAGAAAGGGTCTTATAAGTCCTTATTTCAACATGTGTCTTACTACTATGAACCCTGGCCTAGTGTGTCCACCCCTTAAGAAGTATACTCTGCAATCTGCATGGTCATTCTGCCAGTCAGATTTCTGGAGTCACTCACTCGATTAGTGGGTAGGGAATTTCAGTACAAATTCTAATCAGAAACCTAATAAAATACGCATGGTGGGAAAGGCCTTTATTTGATGCAAAAATTGTCCTGCATTCCTAAGTAATATCATTAACCATCCTAAATCTCTTTATATCCCTACTTGAAGCAGAACAATCAGATGATTTTAAATGTGGGATGTCCTGGTTTGTAGTTATCAAAAACTGCTGGCACTAATAACCTTTGATGTAAGCTATTTCAATTTCCACTAATCACAACACTTCTTCATAAAACGCATTTTGTAAAAAAAAACCGCACTTATACTTTATAGAAAGTGGCTCTGTGCAATAATTGGCCATTATTTCACAGTGAAAATGTTGTTTGTTCGCGGTGATTAAAAACTTGGAACTCATTTTGTTCACGTGCGAGAAAACGAATGGTGTTACCACACCAGGATATAATGTCATCGCCTCTAGTTACGCTGCACTACGTCCACCACGTGCTAAGCGTGGACAAACTGCATGCAGCGCCCCCTTCCCACACTCAGGATATACTGAGAATTGAGGAATACCAGGATATACTGAGAATTGAGGAATACGAGGATTGAGGAATACCGAGAATTGAGAATACCGAGAATTGACGAATACCGAGAATTGAGGAATACTGAGAATTGAGGATACAGTAGAATTGAGCCAGAGCGAGAGCGCCATCTGTCGTGGTGTTTGAAGCGTGGATTGCCTAATGTGATGACTAACGGGAGCGATGATTTCATGTGACACCGCCATCGCTCAGCCGCACGTGCCTCGTTGTGACGTCGGCAGGCTGTGTGACGTAGGTTGATGCGTAAGCCGAGTTGCACCGCTTGCGTGCTTGCCTCCACGCATGAATAGTCGATGCCACCATTCCGGCAGAGCGTTGCTTGCACTGTGTGTCGATATGTTGTTGTAGGGTCGTGCGCAGATATATACATATATATTATATATACGTTGGTACGCTGTGCGGGTGAGTAGCTGGTGATTAATTAATTACTTAATCGCCATGGCTGATCAGAAACTCGAATTGAGAATATGCGACGAAACGGAGCAGGAGATGGAGAATGGAAAGACCAGCGCAAATGGCTTCGAGTACACAGCTGGTAAGAGTTATGAGTGCCAGTGTTGTTTGGAAGCTGTACTATATACTGCGCTCATTAACCATGTAACGATTTTGTACAACGGCTATTATCGACCTATTAACCTAGTTATCGACGCCCCCCTCCAGATTCTGAGCTATAATTGGGAGACGTAGGGGTGTGTTTAACTCTAGTACTTCGCTCCTCCGCAGGGAAGGGCTGGAGTACTAGCTACTACTAGTAGTAGTACTAGAGCTAGGGTGTGTTTAGATGTGTGAGATACGTACTGCCTGTTTTTTTCTCCATCAAAATTGCTTACGTATTGTGCAGCTAAGTTTCTGTTCAGAAACGCGTTTGCAGCGTTCTATATATATGTTGCTACGTGTGCGTCTGTCGTCTCTAGTTTACTATGTGTAGTGATGCTATGCGCATCCAGAGTACATATTATAATACATCTCTATTATGAGCTCTTGATGCGCAAGAAATCAAACTAGCTTCTCCGGCAAAAAGCAGACTATGCCGCTGCACAAACCATAACCAAACCATATAACGTCCAAACCAGAAGCAAGGGTTAAAGGCTCACAATGCGCATCCAAACGCTAATTTCTCCAGTACTAGACTAGCAAATACTTCGTGTCATGCATAATCACACTACCTTATGACAAAATAAACTCTAGTTGCTCCCATTTCACTGCGCGTTTGCTTAAAACCCACAAGAAAGAGGTGAGAAAACTGGCATTCTGGCGCAAACGCCAGAAATTATGCATGTGCTTGTTGTCCATTGGCTGATGGTAGCGTGAGCAGAACACGTGATAAAAAACAATCGCGTTGATTGGTTCAATTGTCTTTTCGCCGTCACGTCAGCCGGCAAAAGTCAAACTCATTTGACTTTCGCCGTCGCCGTAAAACCCGGCTGGCGCCGTGCCGTGTCAGTGGAGACTGCGCCATAAGATATAATAGATTTGAACTTTGCCGGTAGGGGTGAACGACGCCGTTTCCGTGGCGTTCCGCGTCACGCCGCGTGTGTGGAGACGGGGCTTTAGGGTTAGGGTTGCGGCGGCGGGGCGGCGGCGTCGGCGGCCCACAGGCGGAATACAGCGGCGGCGGGACACTTTGGTCTGCCGGAGAATTTAACTATAATTTTCAGCACTGCTTCTACGGCAAAACCGGAGAAGCAGTGCTGAAAACAGGCTTTCAGATTTGAAAAGTACAGGAGGACTACTAATGACTTCCCTAGGACACCATAGGGGGACTTTTCACGCTCCATAATCACACCCTTAAGAGGCATGATGGAGAGCTCCACTAAAAAATCACACCCTTAAGAGGCATGATGGAGAGCTCCACTAAAAATCACACCCTTAAAAGGGATGATGGAGAGCTCCTTGAGGGCTCTCCTTCATGCCTCTTGGGGTGTGATGATGGAATCATGACTAATCCTCAGTCTAGAGTGAAATCCAAAACGAAAATTGGGATGTCATGTCAATCTGCTGATTATCATTCATCTTCACCTTCATTCATTCAATGGCTTCGTCATGATTACATTATTTTCATCCAACAACCCAACACTAGCACACAGATTAATAAAAGAGTTGATCGGATGTAAAAAGAAACTTGTTTTATTTATTCTGATCTTCATTCTTAGAGACTCTAATCCATGTACCTGCATATTTCAGCATGAAATATCATCACAATCCATCAACAAACTAGCCAAATTACTTGTACGTACTAGCCACGTATGTAGCCCCTCCAGCCCTACGACTGTTTCACGTCGGCAGAAAATCACTTCTCGCCACGTATAGTGGAAAACGAGCAGGTAACTTGTGGCTACCGTTTAGGTACCTGTATTTGGATGCTGTTGTCTAGCTACAGTATAAACCAGAGGGTAGTAACCTGTACCTCTGCCATACGTTCAGTTACTTACACACCACAAATTGTTGTGTGTTGCTAACCTTTTTGTACCCCCTACTACATTGACAACTCTATGGAGCGCTATTTCAACATAATAATTTTTTTTTTAATACACATACTTTTCGTGCGCGATTCCAACCACTTTTATGAGGCGCGATGATGCACGCATCGCACAATTTCGGGTGCGCGGTGGAGCGCAAGCGCGATCGCGCCCCTTAAAAATGAAAGCCTGTGAAAACGTACACTTGTTTCTCCGACGCCGGAGATCCAACAAGAAAATTTGTTCTTAATTCTCCAGCATCCGGAGAACTAACGATGGTTTTCACCGCTGCTTGACCAGCCTTTTTGTTGTGGAGATTTCAGGGGTGGTGACGTAATAAAACCACACTACTTTTTTAAAATAGCTACGGGTAAACTACACTATAACTGCGTAAATAGAAAGTTTAAATAACCACCCCCTAGGGCCACTGCTTTATTCTACTATTCTATGTGCCTACATCCTGATCTAAAGTTTTAGTAACTGTGTAGCAAATGCATTAGTTCAAGTTACTATGCAGTGAAGCCAAAATTTAGTAAATATAGCTACTTTTCTGTGCACCGACATCCTAGATTCTAAAGTCTAGTGAATGTTCAGTGAAAACAAAATTTCTAGTTACTATATATGTGCTGAACCGTAAATGAAGCCAATATTTAGTAATTATGATGACTATTGTTGTGTACACTTCACTTCTGTTGTCCCAGCTCTAGTAACGGCACTGTGTATAGCGAAGCTTATAGTAATAGTAACTACTTATATATATATATATAT
>NW_014577812.1:62172-67981 GCF_000485595.1 Priapulus caudatus
ATATATATATATATAGCCTAAGCATAAGCAATATGTACAGTACAGACCTGTTCTACTTATGACTGTGCTCACGTTTGCATATTCCATGAACTACACGAGCTAGTTTGCATAAGTACCAACTATAAACCAGTTTATCCGGCCCTGCTGATGCATTTGCATACATCTCGTGATTTGAATGTATGGTGAGAGATGAAGGTGTTTGGCAAGCGCGTACAGTAATGGCGAGAGAGGGTAGCGGCTGATTAAATTTGGACGAAGAATGATCGACGCCGTATCGCGACGATTCGATCAGCACGATCGAGTAATTAGCTGTGATTAAACGCTGGCCAGTTGCCCCTCCCCCTCTGCTTATATGGCTGAACATGACACGATCGAAGACACCGGGACATGGGCTTGTGACGTCGTTACACATATATACGCGCGAGTCATTTCAGATTTGGTTTCTATGTGCGTTGCTGCATCTGTGTAATTAATACGAAATACTGCTGCCAGCATCTATAGTTGGGTTTGACCTAGCTCTAGTATACCGGTAGCTCTAGTTCTATAGCCCACGTACAGTTGCCGCAGGGCATTGCGGGCAACTGTATTGCCCGGGCACTGGAGCGGCACTGTGCGCGGGCAGCGAATTTTTTTCCCCTACACGTTATATCCATTGGGCTTGATATACGCATATAACTTCCGCATCAGAATTTCCGTATATCAAGGAATGATGCAAAACTCCTAACCCGAACCCGAACCCGAACCCGAACTCTACCCCTAACAATAAACTAAATCGGCATATATACTATCTATTGTATCCCAAACACTATCTATGGTGTGGTCAAATCAAAGCAGCCAATCAGAAGCAGCCAATGGATATAACATGTAGGGGAACAAAATTCGCGCGCAGGCACTGCAGGGCCTGCGGCAACTGTACGCAGGCTATAGTACTAGAGCTAGGTTTGACCTAGATAATGTATAATTCCATGTGGCCATTTATTAGTGTCCCTATTTGTATTTTTATATCGGTGTTCTTATTTATGTATACAGTTCTTCCAGTTAGTTTCATATAATGCAGTCTTTGAATTTAGCTGGGCGTCCGACGCCCGAGACGTGTAGAAATCTCATCGGGCATGTAAATTGTAAACATTGCAAGCTCACTTGCCCGACGGGCGCCTGCTTTTAAAAATGCATGAAATATAATGAAACTGGCCATTAACTGAAGGTATTTAATTTAAAATCACGAATTGTTAACACTGGAAACGAATGGCATCTAGAAGTTGTGTGGTGTACACTTCTTTACTCGATATTCCAAAAATATTCCTGTAAAATATATGGGCAACTAGAATGTCATTCGGGCATGTACATTTTACAGAATACTTGCGGCTGCCTGAAGGGCAAGTGGCTCAAAAAGTTTTTCGTTAAGACTATACATGCATATATGGATTTATATATGTGTATGTATTAAGTTATGTTAACGAACCTTACCTAAGTTATACAGCTTAATGGTTATTTATGGCCTGCCTGACCTATGTGTCCCCATCTTGTGCATGTACCGGGCTCCCAGTACAGTCAGACAGTTACTGAAATGTCTCTAATGCCAGTTTAGCAGCAGCCATATATATATCGATCTATAGATATGGGCTGCGACGATCGAAACTGTGCTAATTCTTAAAGTACGATCCTAGAGGGTATATGTATCTTACTTACTGTTGTAAAGCGAGTTAGTACTGAGTGCTGCGTATTGCCCAAACGCGAACCATTGTATATTGCCCAAACGCGAACCATGTGTGATGTCATGAATAATTTATCAATCTTCAGTCGCCATCCTATGTTTTAAAAACTCGCGCCCGGCGCACACGGTGAGATACGTGATGAGCACGGGTCTTCTGAGAGGGTGTCACTGTAGCTCGTGACTGATCAAACTGGCGGAACCAATCAAAATGCGCTGCCACTGAGTGAGAACCAATCAAAATGCGCTGCCACTGAATGAGTGTGAGCATGAGTCTCACATACCCCGCACACGCTGAGTTTTCAGCCTCGCGAGACCAAAATTATCAAACACGGCAGATATTTTCCTTACTGCCTCGCGAGACCGAAAACTCACATAAATCGACCCCACACGTGGTGAGATTCGTGCTGGGCACGAAACATGTTCCGTGCTCAGCACGAATCTCACCCTGTGTGGGAGGCTTATGCAAGCACCCTTGGTGAGAGCAGCCCCTCTGACTGCACCCTCTGTGAGAGTGTTCTTGAGAGCGCCCACGTTAGAATGCTCTCTATGTGAGCACCTTTCAATGCATGACATCAAGAGCCCATTAATCCTTTAATGGGCTATAATGGGCTCTAATGGAGTTAATGGGCTCTTGTGACATTGAGCTTTGTATGACTTAAAATACCTAAAACACAACAGTGTGGCTAATCGAGCTACAGCAGACTTCGACGACGTTTCTCTCCGATTCTGCTGTTGTTGTCTGTCAACGCCGCTATGTGGTTGGGCACTACTACAGCTGTTAGTACAGTAGGGCCATTCTTAAAAAATTATGTTTGATATTTTGGGTTCCATTTTTTTTTTTTTACATTTTTTATAGTTAAGACTGAAACACAAAGCATGTGTGGCAAACATGAGGACAGACTTAAAATAACTATTATGCCTCACACACAAAAAAATGACCTACCTACCTACCCACTAAAAAAATCATGGGTCGGGGGACAGCAAACATAGAATTTTTTAAGGATGGCCTAGTGTTAATACAGCCACTCCTCGTTCCTACCACCTCGATCGCCATCATTGATGTTCAGCAGAACGCGGTCGGGAGTGACTGGGAATGTTTGAGAAAATCCCAGCTGATCCGCAGCGACCGCTTTGGAGATGGTACGTGTCAGTCTTCATCGTGCCTCGTGGGCAGTAGGGTTGACATATAATCGATTAGACGTGGCACACTGTGTGTTAGCCAGAAACCCGTCTACCGGACTTTTGGACGGCCTATTCTTGGATGAGAAGGATGAAATTTGATAGAGACGGCAAGAGGGCGGCCCAATTATATATATTATACACCTTGAGTTGTATAACTGACAACAATGTTTATAAGAATATAAAATCATATCAGATTCCTGTCTTTTTGGCATTTCAGACTAAATTTCCTCCATTTTAAGGTAAGGCCCTTCCCCCCCAGGGCGCTTCGCACCCGCAGCATCCTCGCTTCGCTCATATGGTGAGACTCCCTGATTTTTTCCCCTGGCTAACACCCTGTGGACACGTTCCTTTGGTGGGCGTTGGTGGCATCAGACTGCCTGCTGCTCTGCTGAGGAGTGGGGGGTGAAGTATGTGTACGTGGCATGTAGAACTAGAAGCACACTCTTGCTCCTCGTCAATAACTCAGCGGGTCTGGCCGACGTTGGCTGTTGCCGATGTATATATGTATTGATCGTTAGATCTGGACGTTAGGTATATGGGCAGTGCCCTCGCACCATAGAATAACCCCTCTTATAGACGCCGTAGCAATACACTTGCCGCGGCCCTATACTCCAAGAGCAGCCAGCAGGTAAATCGTCGGTGTGCAGCCCTCCAGATAAGGCCACGTAAAAAAAAGGGGTGGGGGTAGGTAGGTAGGCTTCTTTTTTTTGAGGGGGGTCTTTTTACAAATTCAGCATGGTGTCTACATGCTCGGGTGTGCTTGTGTGGAGATACCTTTTATGTTGAATGTTTGTTTTGCTTGGTACATATAATCATCAATATAATGTATTGCCTACAGATTTATATAATGTACACTGATACAATTTGTAAAAAAAAAAAAAATGGAAAAGATCAATAACATTTTTTGAGTCGGCCCCTTTTTGGCGGGTCGGTCGGGTGAGGGCAAACAAACAATAGTTTTATTATTGCCTAATTTTTGGATCGGATGAGTATTTACTCATCAATTTTCAAATGTATGAGCACCGGGTAGTTTGCCACATGAGTATTCGCCAAATATGGTACTCATCATTTTTAGCTCACCTTGACATCGTCAAGCTGAGCTATTGCCATGGGTCGTCGTCCGTCATACGTCCGTCCGTTCGTCCGTCCGTCAGCATTTCGCTATGGTCAACGATAACTCAGGAACCGTTTGGCCCACATGTTTGAAATTGGGTATAGTTGTTACTGCTATGCTCCCATATTAAACGTCCTATTTTGAAGCACGCTAGTCGACGTACTTTCGAGCCACGGCAATTTTTTGGCAAAAATGGGAATTGCCATTAGTCAGTTCAGGTTCAACGGATTTTGCTCATTTTTGGTATGTGAATGAATAAGGGCTAGGGGTTTTGATATTTAAAAAAAAATTATGCAAATTGGGTAGGGTTTGGCAATTATATATCATATTATATAGACACAAACAGTCTGTGGTGTCACACTCATCTGGTTCGTTTTACAAGATTTCATTGACAATATCTTTAATGCAAAATTGGTATTTCCTCTCCACCCTGCCGATAAAATGTCTATATTAGAGCAAAGTTTTACAAAACATGTCGGAACGCAGCATAACTTATTTATTTCAATCGCCATCGCTAAGAAACATCAAAGCGGGTATATAGCACCATCTACCGTCACAAATTGTGATTCATTTTGGTTTATAAATTATTATTGCGATATACAGATGGCAATCGTTTCTATAATGTACGTCGATGGTTGCTCAATTAAAACTGACTTCTTCTTACTCACTCATTTGTGTCCTTTTTTGTGGTGAGCTACAGTGTCATTGATACTTTCATTTCTACCAAGTACCAGTGAGTACTGAAAGTAAATTGTGCTTTCTACGTTGTCCAACTCTGCTTGTGTGTGTGTTTGTGAAGAATACGCATATATGCATATGTTGAAGAATACTCCAGTAATTGTACTCTATGTGTACTGGGGCAAATGCTAGCGTTTCTGTACTCCATGGTTTGTACATATGTGTAAATGAGTGTTTTCAATGTGTATTTTACGCAAATACGCATGCTGTCTTGAACACTGGTGTGTGGAGCTGTAGCACGAGATGTTTATACTGAGTCTCTTCTCTCTTGCAGCTTCGACCGAGGGAGTTGGATGCTGCGGATGGGTGCTCACCATCCTCTCCTATCTCGTCATCGGTATCACGCTGCCGTTCTCTCTCTGCTTCACTCTGAAGGTGCGTAGCTGCGCGTTCGTGCACAAGCGCGTGGGAATTAGAGGAGTGAAGGGATAACTAATGTATTTATTATCAGAGATGAGAATCTCCAGCGGATCCGCGGTTTCCCGCGTTTTTCGCTTTCGAAGATTATAAATTTTTCAAATCGTTCAAATCCGTTGAGAAAACTGTAAGGGGGGGGGGGGGGTGTACTGCCACCCGCAGACAGTGGGAAAATGTCCCGCATCTAGTGATGCTCTTTTACCGTCTGAGCTCGCCATCCCGCGGCCGACAAATGTATTATTTATTCGCGCAATGGTGGCGTTCATAAACAAGCTAGTTTTTGAAATTTCTGTACCTCAGAACGCGTCTGCAAGCATCTAATTTTAAAAAAAATTCTGTGGGAGGACCCCCACACCCCCCGAAAGTGATTAGCACCTGCGGTGTGCAATATAGCGCATTGCGCTGTTCTACCAGCAAGTAGAAATATATCGCGATGATTTCGTCCGGAGCCGTTCTCATCTCTGTAATATGCAATAGTGCATCACATGATAAATCGTTGAAATTCTATTGGATAACGTCGCAGGTACTATGAAACAATAGTGCCGGCCTGAGCGGGCACTATTGCTTGTGCGACGCATTGTTATTATAACGCATTGTGTTTTAATACAAATTGAAATTGTTCGTTTAAGAAACTTTGTCTTATT
>NW_014577812.1:68953-71777 GCF_000485595.1 Priapulus caudatus
GCGGGGTATAATTCAGTATTTCCTGAATGGATCAAAATTCCCATCGGTTACCTGGGCGACGTATTTGAATTCAGATCCGCAAATATATGATCTACGAAATAAATGTAATATTGTAAATATGTCAAAACCTTCCAATTGGATCATGCGATAGTGTTGGTTCTTTCATACGATGCAGTCCCGTTAACGTGATGATGACATTATTGACAAATTTCTGGCTTGGAACTTTTTTCAATGAGAAACCAATTTGCCATTTCACAAAGGATGCACCAAATTGGCTTAATTTTGTTTAGAAGTGATTTATTTGCACATAATTTGCTGAGGCAGGAGTGATGCTGCTTTTTGCTTGAATTATATAACGCATCTCATGCCGTGATGCTTAAAAAATTATACACTACATTGATGTTTACAAATAAATATCCAGTCTAGCTAATAGTTAAACGTTTATTTCCATTATCAAAATGTCAATATCCTATCAAGAAAAGATGTTTTCAAGGTGGCACGATATGTGACACGGAGGTCACTAAGATAGATTGATGCCATAGGTGGAAGTTTTCAATGTGAATACTTAAGACGTGCCTGTTTCACACACACTGTACAAACGTGTGGTAGGTAAAGTTGAGTAGTTGACGTCAGTATGTAATTTGTTATTCATATAAATGTCGGATGCATGCTGCCGTGTGGTAACTCCCTGTGAGAGCTAAAGATGATAGCAGATTTGCGATTGTTTGTAGGTATTTTCTTCGTTGTTCCATGCACTGATGAATACAAGAAAGTAGATCTTCGGACCATGTCTTTTGATGTCCCACCCCAGGAGGTAAATTTTCGGTGACAGATCAGTGCATGGTGACCTAGCAGCATGCAACCCTTGTACTGGCGAGATCTGCCACAACTGCGACCAGAGTTTGCGCGGATGTAAATATCCGCATTATGCTAAACATTGGTTGTGCCTGTGTTGACCCTCACTGGTAGGGTCAGGTCAATCACTCGGGTCCGTAACAGTCGCAATCTTGTGGCAGATCTTCTGGCTTAGTCCCAGCGCATGCGTTTCTTGGGGCTAGACAGGGTTGCCTGCGTGTTAATGGTCACATGCAGTGTTTGATATCACTTCTCAGTATTATTTGCGATTGTTTTTAGGTATTTTCTTCATTTTGCCCTGCATTGATGAGTACAGGAAGGTTGACCTGAGGACTTTTTCATTTGATGTCCCGCCGCAGGAGGTAAGGGAGATGGGTAGCCTCCTGCTGGCCTGATATTTTTCACTTGTGTCTTACGTCGAAATAGAAATGATCTTAATCTGTAAGTTATCAGTTGAAGCTTGCTGTCTTGTAGCGTCCTACTCTAATATCTACCGATCTAACTTTCTGGATGCTAGTAGTTCAGCAAGTACTTCTGCTGTATTAACCCATCATGTTATACACATCATTAACCCATCCGCCATCACTACATTCACGTGTAGTTAATATGTGGAGAAAAAAGTCTCTTCATAGATCAAAATAGATGGTGGCGATTCTAACCACATAAAACCTAGAAGTAAGAGGAAAGCGATGTAGACACACACGGAATTTACACACACACATGTACGTGATACAAACGTGACATACTATACCACAAGCACGCTTGCTTTGTGTATAGCGCTCCTGAAGATTTCGCTTGCGAGGAAAATTTTGCACATGAAGCTCTGGCAAGTCGCCAGTGTTTGACCATAGAATAATCAATACGAGTAACTCTGTAGGGAAACACGGACAAGCCTCTGCTAACTTCAGCTGCTTTATACTAAGGCTTAAAAAAGGCGTTTGTTTCTGCTAACCCAACCGAGTCCATTTTAAACCCCCATGTCTAAACTTTTTCTTGTGATCGGGGGGAAAAAAAAAAATTTTTAATAACAAAATTCCAAACGTCATATCGATCGGTGAATGCATTGATTTGACTTTAAAGTCATTATATGGGCTGTTATAAGTATAAAACAAGTATTGTTAGAATAAAAAATAAAAAAATTTGATAAAAGTTTTGCCTGCCTACCATTTCCAATTTTTTTCAGCTCGTTAGCGAAAACAAACATTTTTTTCTTAGGCCTAAAATCTTCTGTAGCAACGCTATGCTACTTTCATAAGTTAATGACCACAGCACATGTCAGAAACGTTCTACCCTATACTTTATGGTGCAATCATGTCATTACTTGATGCTACCATTTGAAACAATAGAAGTGAAAGAGTATTAATTACCATAATGAACTAGAATGTAAATCATTGCAATTTATATTTGCTATTTGTTTTAATCAGGTTTTGATCTCATAATGGTAGTTCTATTCTATTAGTATTCACTAATGGCTTTGGGATTATGCTTGAAGTAACAGCTTCTAATCAAATTTTCTATCAATTTGTAATGTTATTGCTCATTTGAAAGTAGTGTGTAACCAGTTTTCATTAGTAACCGATAGAAGAAGAGGCAGAAGAAGAATATTCGCAGAAAAAAGTTCCCTTCTTTCTTTGCTTCAGTCTTTCTCTCTGACACGCTTGCTTATTTGCATTGTCTCTCTCCTTGTCACCCAATCTTCTGATCTCTTGCTTTATTGCTCACTCTCTCTTACCATGTTTTCGTAACAGCTTTATTAATATTGCATCCAATGGTTTCCCTTTATGCCACCAATTTATCGTTCTGGTCTCAATGGAGATGCAGATAGCATCTGGAACCCAGCTATGCATTTCGTTCGAATTTACTTGGTAGACTCACCAATTCATAATGCTCCCGATCGATTGCGAAGCTTATTAGTACAGCCTATCGTGAAACGTGTCGTTAACATTGCTGCTACCGCTTCCACTGCCGC
>NW_014577812.1:73259-91157 GCF_000485595.1 Priapulus caudatus
CTCTCTCTCTCTCTCTCTCTCTCTCTCTCGCTCTCTCGCTCTCTGCTGCAAACAGACTTGCCCGTCTTATTGACTCGGCACGGTTACAACGAACGAATGAAAGAGCCTCGAAAGCGTTTCGATGTAAGTAGCTGTGATCCCTGCTGAAGTCTGCACACGTACACCCCGTCAATACGCTGAGATTGCCAGCACTGACGTCACACCTACGGGGCAGCGCAGCCTGGATTAACCGCCATTGCTAGTCTACGCACAGGCATGCGTGCCTGGGGGATGCAGCGAATTGTGAATTCTGCTGGAAAATATAACGATTTGCAAGTCTCGTGAACGGAAAGAATGGCGCGCCGGGCCGGTATAGAACGGCGCGAGGGCCTGCGTACTGTGCGCGCCCCTCAAGGCACGATGTCAATATCACCATCAATAGACACGTGAATCTCGCGTGTACAGGAATCGTTGAGTATACTATAATACTACTGAGTGCGCGGTTACAGCAATACGACGGCGACGGTGCGTCAGTCGTGCTTTCAACTATGCGATACGATTCATGTTTCTCTACAAAGACGCTTTCATTCGCTGTTGGGTAGGGCTGTAACGATCCACCGAAATCGAATCGAATTGCGATTCTCCCTTGATCTGATCCTCGATATTTTTTCGCGTATTTTCGATTCGAACCAACCCGTTAGTACTTTAGATTGTATGCGGCGGCCGAAGCGTGTGTGAGACGCACGCTCTGACTGGTCAATAATCACGACTTGCCAGTCAGCCAATCAATGGCTACAGCACATCGCTAACATGTTTACAGGGCTGAAGTTTGAAGAATCTGTACAGATTTGTTATTTCATAAACCAACAGATCCGCTTAAAATCTTGACAAATCCGTACATAGAACATATATACCAGGGTGCGAAATATAAATAAATTTAAGAGAAAAGAACAAATGTAATAGTTGGTTAAAAGAGTTTTTATTGCAAAATAATGAAAATATACAAAATAAGATAACATTTCCATGTTTTGGGAATCGAGTTGACCGAATCGAATCGAGAGGCTAATATCTAGATACGGATAGAATCGAGAGGTATGTGTATCGTTACAGCCTTACTGTTGGGTATTTGTTTGATCAGGTGGATGCATGGTTCGTTGATTAATAATATTAAAATGTTATTCTGCCGAATAAGTTGCACAGCTGGTATAGTTGCAGCATGAGCAAAAGAGCTCGACTAACTGTATCGGCTAAGATGCATGTGTTAGGGCAGCAACCATCTCCCCTCTAGCATTGGCTAATATTCTATTCATCACAGTATGTTGGTCGTCGTTAGCAAACCAGATTTCGTAATTCCCTCGATTCATGGAAGGAGCCGCTTGTTTCTGCGCCACGCCCACCGCGTGGCGTATGATTATCTTCATCATCATCATCATCATCGTTACTCATTAGAGGCTTAACCTCACGAGTCCGGGGAATCCAGAAATCTTGTACTCCTGTGTACGTGTGGTGAAGCCCAGCAATGATGCTGGCGGAATAAACGATGGGGGGAATTTCCCACGATGATATCATCATCCAGGGTTTGTGTGTCTCTTCCTCTTATTATTAACTGCTAAATATTTCTGCTCGATAATGGTGGTAACTGTTCGTGCGATAGTGTGTGAGCAAGAAATTCCGTGCGAAACGACAATGCGCATCACGTTCAGAGACACAAGAATGTCACGCGGGTCGTTTGCGTTGTCAGCGTCAGGGGCGTGTACTGGGGGGGGGGTCCAGGGGGTTCGGACCCCCCTGCTCGCGCAGAAAACGCATCTAAGGGGGTCTAATTTCAAAAAATTTCTGGGAGAGGGCCCCCAGACCCTCCCTTCGCGTGCTTGCAAGTTTGGGTTACGGTTAGACCCCCCCCCCTGCTACAAATCCTGTACACACCCCTGAGCGTTGTACGCATCGTGTAGCGAGATGGAAGTCTTTCTTGGCATCGATTTTTGGAAGTCATGAGTACCAACGTGTGCGACTCAAGTGCGATGAAGGCACGACGCCGTTAACCGTCAGCTGTATTATTGTGCGAATTTATGACATGCGATTTTAAATACGGTTTTCCTGGTGTCAAAGCGCTAGCTCGGGGTGTAGTTATTAGCCTGATTGCACAGTGTCAGTGTTTTCGGCATCGAGATCAGGAGTCTATCAATAGATATTGATCAATATTGATAGATTCCTGATGAGATGATTGGGCATGCCACTTAAATCGACTACGTCACGAATTTTCTATGGTGTATATATGTGAAATTTTTGTTGCAATTTCTGTGCATTAAATGTTAGTACTAACGGGATTAAATGTATACTAAAATTCTTACCTGATCGGATTGTTTCTCAACTAGTTATGTATCCAAAAAACCTGGGCGATTTGATATATTGATCATGACATTAAATGCTTGCAGGCACGAATGTTTGTTCACATCGAACGGAATAGCAAAGTAGGAAGTATAATGCAGCAATTTCACCATAAAAATTGAACGGAATCACTTCCATTTTGTGAAAAAGTGAATTAACTTTGTTAAAGTGGACATGATTTTTTTATTTTTACTATTTACGCTGACGTAATCACTTTAAGGTCATTGACGTCTCGTAGTCATGGTCGCGTGCACGGTCGTGTATCACGCGCGCTCGCTCACCGACCATTCCGCGTTGCAGATTCTGAGCAAGGACTCGGTGACGGTCGCCGTGGACGCCGTCATCTACTTCCGCATCAAGAACGCGACGGCGAGTATCGTCAACGTCAGCAACGCGAATGCGTCGACTCGTCTGCTGGCCGCGACTACCCTCAGGAACGTGCTCGGCACAAAGACCATGGCTGAGATCCTGTCTGATCGCGAACACATAAGCCACACCATGCAGGTAGAGATGCTACTGTGCTATTATTATTATTATTATTATTATTATTATTATTATGATTATTATTATTATCGTTGTCAATATTATTATTATTATTGTCATAATTATTATTAACTTATGTTGTTACTACTACTATTACTATTATTCGTAAGTAGGTGCTATGATGCTTATGTGATAACTAACGATAACCAAGAATTTATAGCATGTTGGATAACCAAGAACAATGTTAACCAAGGAATTGGTTGCTCCAATCCTGTGTATGAGGCCCATCATACTGCCATAGTAATTATTATTAATATCATGAACATGTGTATATCTCATACATATACTAGTCAATCCTTTTTTATAGTTATATTCATTAATGTAGTACTAGACCCCCCCACACCCCTCGTCAGCCTGTATTTACCAGTTCCCTCACATCCACAAATCCTACGTCTGCTTCTTCTAGTCTGCACGTCTGTCATTTAGGGTTGTCTGGAAATGGTAGTTAGGTTTGACTCGAGCAATTACATTTCTCAGATTCACGGCTGAGTGTTTTGTAGATCAATGCATCCTAAGATTGGATAAAAAGAGACAGGTTCAATTACGTTACATAATGCGCTTATACTCGAGGCATAGTCGCTTTCATTCTGTGATTAGAAATGTGCATACGATGTGCACGTTCAGCCTTCAGTAAGGAAGCATGGCAGTGGAATTGTAATTAGAGAAGTAATGCTGCTGCTACTTCGCCCGCTGTTGCAGCCGCTGCTGCCATCTTATGCTATTGATTGATTGAGTTGCTATCATTAGACGTAGTAAGTACTTCACCAGCAGCAGAGGATTGCGTTAGACGTTGCCGTTCATTTAACTGCATTATATGATTATGGCGAGTTTATGTGGTCTTCATTTACTAATGCGATCTGGAGGCTGGGATGTAAAGCAAACGGAGCAAACGGAGCAGTCTGTTATTGTATGTTCCCAAATTTTGTTGGTAACAAAAAATCCACCATAGACTGATCTTGACTCTGCGAAGTAATGTCATTGTAACATATACACGTATGTGGTATATAACTACATGAATATAATGTGCTGGCTCTTGCAACTGCTGCGTTAATGTGTGTAATGTTATTACCTATATTGCCGAAATTCTGCAGCAGCGAAACAGTGCTGTATGTAACATACCACCTAGACAACCTTTCCCATGTCTTAAAGTGTTTTTAAGTCTTGGCTTGTAAAGCTTTTGCATTCATCTCGATGGTATGTGTCAAGCCATGTCTTGTTATGTTGAAATCAACCCTTTTATAATGTCTAGATTAATGTTTAATTAGGATATATGTTATGAGATATATACTTCATGTATGCTCCTATAATCGCAGGCGACTTTAGTTGTTATTGTTTCCTGCTCCCGTCGCTACAATCACCTGAATCTCTTTTTGATCCATTACAGTCTATTCTGGATGAGGCCAGCGATCCGTGGGGCATTCTGGTGGAGAGAGTAGAGATGTGGGTATATAGCACTACCCATTGTTTTCCCTGTTACCTTTCACGACCACTGCGCAGAGAGGCCAACCACTACGATTTATCCGTATTTTATGCGAATTTCGTTTGCATTTTGACCACTACGACCAGTTTGCATACAACTACGATTTTTATTACGATCGATTTACATATTTTGTTTCAGTGTTACATTGATATAACATGATTGAAAATAACTACATGTATTTAGCAGCAAATATCAGTGTGAACTTATTGTCATTTTGGGTCCCAGAATGCAGGAAATTGCATCTCGGAATCAAAATTTTTCCCAGAGGGCATGCCCCGAACCCCCCTAGCATACTCGGGTCACTGCGTGACCCTCGGACTACAGACGTCAGATATCCTCACTACAGTTTGCTCAGAAAAGTGTTGGCATCTCTGACTGTGAAAACATTTCTCGTAGTGGCTTTGTGTGTCGTTGTCGTCTAATAATAATTATTATTATTATAATAATAATAACAATAATGATAATTATGATGATTGCAGAAAGGACGTGAGGCTCCCGGTGCAGCTTCAGCGTGCGATGGCTGCGGAGGCTGAGGCAGCGAGAGAGGCTCGTGCAAAGGTAAGAGCATCCGAACACCCGTAGATACGTAGTGACCTAATGCTGCTACACCCGAGCACCTTCCTTCCCGAATCACTCTGCTTCACTATCTGGATCCTGCAGTATCTGGTGGGGCGATGTTTGCTGTTGTTGTTATCTATAAAATCTCACATTGCATGTTTGGTTTGACATTTTAGGGCTTGGACCGTGAATGATCTCATGCATGTGCTGCTAGCTAACGGTTTCTGGCTGCCTTCCAGTGCGTGTTATTGCGCTGTTGATGTCTGTCAGTCTAACTTGATTGTCTGCATTCATTTACATAGTTTGCCTCGACTAAAATTTATTTGCGATTTAATTTGCTCGCAAAGAGTAATTGCAAAGTAAATTTAAAAAGTTTTTTGAGATGTTTCAGCTCATTCTGATGACGACTTCATACAGGGGCTGCATTAGACACTGATTCACGACACTTGTTTTTAGAGACTCCTTTTTCCTTTTTCTTCTTTCTTTTCGGTTACTTTATTTTATACTGGACTCAAGGGTTTAAATCCACATCAGTAGAACCCACTCCAGGAATCTGGCTCGGTCCAGTTTTTTAGCAGTTCTTCCATTGCACAATTTTTATTTGAAGCAGATTTTTACGACTGTATGCCCTTGCTAACATCAACCCGTGACGGGAAGTTTTCCACACTCCATCTCTTTTTGCTGAGTGCTAAGCAAAGAAGCAGTGTGTACCATTTTACAAGTCTGGTTTGGAGTTGAACCCCCGACCTTCCACATGCGAGGCGAGCACTCAACCATTGAGCCATCGCAGCGGTTGAATATTGTGTCACATTATTGTTTGCATCACATATCTGTGCTCCCACGTGCTGCGACTGCGCCCATACATGACCCATGACCCATGAGCTGCCTCCCAAACGTCCTGGATCAGCGCATTTTGATCTGTGCCTATTCTCCGAGTTCGATCGAAACACTGGAATGCAGGATGTTGAGACAAACCTACAGTGACATGTTTATTTGTGTCGTTCATGTAGAAAATTAAAATCCACCCAGAAACGCCAACGAAACACGTGCCTACTCTATTCTTTGCTCCTAACCAGTACCAGTACCACCCCTGCTACTACCAGTACCACCCTACAAGCGTTACCACTATTTACTACTAACAACTAATACCGGCTATCTACATTTGATAATATTTGTTGTTTTATTACTAGACATGTTTTCCACGTAGTTTTCAATGACTGTGACCAGCATGTGTTTGCTTATTAAACGACGCTTTATCCTTGCACGAATGAATGAAACGTGTAATGAATTGTGTAAAAACGAGAGCGGGAAGGTATAAAACGCTAGTTATGCTTGCAGCCCTGCTGTTGACAGGCATGAACTGTCGCTGCTGCGTTCGCACAGCTGTTGAAGCCCTTGTCGTTACGCTTCTCGAATATTTTGACGTTCTCTTGCGCAGGTGATCGCCGCTGAGGGAGAGCAGCGGGCCGCGAGGGCGCTCAGGGAGGCGGCTGACGTCATGGGGGAGTCCTCGGGCGCCATGCAGCTGAGATACCTGCAGACGCTGAACTCGATTTCGGCCGAGAAGAATTCAACCATCATCTTCCCGATTCCCATCGAGATGATGTCCACCATGTACAACAAAGAAAAGTCATCAAAGTAATGGAACATTGAAGTTCTCGATGGTGATTCTGGGAATCCTCCAGTAGCATACCAATTTTTATCGACTATAAAGTTCGAGGGTGGGGGGGTGGGGGACCACAGAGCCACACTGGATTGAAATGATAGCTCATTCTCAACATGTTTTTTATTGCATTAAAAGGTTAAATAAATAAATGAGTAATAAATGAATAAATACGGGGAGTAGTTTAGTATTTAATGACTTTTTAAAATGAAATTGCTAATTTCAGAAAGATTTGATTGCTTTTCAAATACAGAAAGTCAAGTGCGTTTGGTATATGGGAGACTATCCTGACTTTCTAATATTGATTGAACTTGCAGGGGATACATAGAATGAACACAGAACACATATTCACACAAGTAACACACACACACATACACATGGGCCCCTACACCAACAAACAGGCACGCACGCACGCACGCACGCACGCACGCACGCACGCACGCACGCACGCACGCACGCACGCACGCAGGCAGGCAGGCAGGCAGGACACTTGTGTACAAGTGAGTGAAAGTTGTATGTTCTAGTTGTATCTATCAGTATATAATGATTGTAGAATTTATCGTTAGTGTTACTGTTGTGCGTACTTGCCTCAGCCTGCTAACTCCAGGAACCATCCACTCGTTTGATTTTATTGTTCCTGAATGTATACTACGTGAGATTGGTTGTGTTTATCGAACATGGGTAAACGTGTTAACTCGACCATCGGTACTTTATTCATACTGATCATCGACGATGGGTTATGAACCGATATCGTGGTTTCTTCATTTGAGATCTTGGTGAGCACGATAGCGCACACGTGGAAACATAGGATTCTATTTTATAGCTAGTTAGTAGTTCCACTGCAATGCAGAAAATTTTCAGGAAGTTAGGTATTTCGTTGAATCGCAATTCCTCTGTGGTATAACACCGTTTTTTAGTCGGATTTTTGTCAAATGTGAACACTCGTTGATCCGTGATTATTACGAAACATGGTCATAATCTAGTTTAAGTTAGCAGGCAGACATTGTATACTGTTTTCGATTTTTAACTGTAGTTTTTAATGCATTTTTAAATGTTTTCCCTAGAGAGATTGATGTACCAGAGGTGTGTCTTAACCTAGGGCCGTATTCAAAGGGTCTGCCATCCGATGGAATTGTAAATTTCTGTATGGTCGCTGTGTAAATGCAAATGTTTTAGCTCTCACCTTATCTTAGTGTGATGCTGCTTGCATGAGCACTTTCATTGGTTTTCTCGTTTATTGATCATTTGTCTAAATGCTCGCTATTTATTTGAGCTTATTTGTTCACTTATTGACCTCTAGTCGTTCGAGTATTGCTACTAATTTATCACGTGTAGTTGGTCTGCAGCAGTTGTCAGTATTGTAAGGTAAGGAGAGTACGTGGCGTATATTTGCTGTTTTCGTGTTCGGCTAACAGCCTTCGTGCACATGTAGCGCGTTGTCCAATTTAGATTAAGCCATATGGAAAGTGTATTGTGTGTGATGATGTCAAGTATAATTACTATGCGTCCTTTCATAATTGCTGTCATAGGGCTTGATCATGTATGATCTTTAGTGCCACGCCACGCACGCACGCACGCACGCACGCACGCACGCACGCATGTGTAGGGGGCTAAGTGCTAGCATGAGTTTAGGTGGGCTATACACTGACATGGTGGACAATCTATAATCTACGAGTGATTGGCGATGCCTCGTGTAGAGTCGACTAGGAAAACCAAAACTAGAAAAACAAGTAGAAAATGCTCGTTCCTCCTGACACAAATTCATACTCTGATGTCAGCATTGTGATGGGGCGTGTGTGCACGTAGGTTTAGCAGTATCGTCATGTGTTTCATTTTCATTATACTGTAGCTCGAGATGTGAATGTTGAAGTTCCATATTAAGACTAAGTACGTGTCATAATCAGATTTGTATTTTACCAAAAAGAGTATATATATTACGTGGTACAGTATGTTATAAGTCCATCCAATGTATGTTTATAATTTTGGTCCTCAAGTCGATCAAATTCCCTTTTAACGAAGTGCATCTTCAGAATTTCTGTCAGTTGATTAGTTGTTTTAAATTGACTACGTCACGAATTTTCTATGGTGTATATTTGTTGCAATTTTTGTTGCATTTTTTTTTACATTAAAAGCAAGTACTAACAGGACTAAATGTATCCTCAAATTCTTACCTGATGAGATTGTTTCTCAACTAGTTAAAAATCCAAAAAACCTGGGCGATTTGATATATTTATCATGACATTAAATGCTTGCTATGGGCTATGTATGAGTCATGAGTATTTGTTCACATTGAATGGAATAGCAAAATAGGAAGTATAATGCAGCAATTTAACCATAAAAAGTGAACAAAATCACTTACATTTTGTGAAAAAGTGGACAATTTGTTTACTTACACTATTTACAGTGACGTAATCACTTTAAACACCACCTACAGTATGTTGCGTGCCTGTTCAACTGAACAGAAGAAATACCCCCCAAAACAGCAGTTTACCTGAACAACTATTTCAACGTCGACTGCAGTGTAAACGCCATTGTTGACCTATATATAAGGACTAACCTTCACAATTCAATTGTGTAGTTTCGTAGGGGTTTGGGCAGAGTTCGTTTTATTTTCGTATACGTCACTAAGTAAGAATATATTCTAGTTTTAAAGCATGCAGTTAGAAGACATGTGGTCTGTAGTCGTCCATGCACTTACATGTACCATCAACGATAAAAATGTTATAATGAAAATAGAACTTGTTTTGGTAATTGTAATAAAATGTTGGTGATCATTTTACCTGCCGGTTTCTCTCGCGTGATATTTCCACACAGTGACACTGCAAATTTGGCCTTTGATATTTCATGCGGTATTTAATGTTTAAGTGTACTTATACTTGTGATTTAAAGTACGAATAAAGTTTATTTTCGTTTTTTCAAATTTAATAGATTTCATTATCATTAGTAACATTTAATAACCAAGACAGTCTGTTTACCGTGTGTATAATTCATGTGTGTGTTAGTACAAAGCAGCATGAAGTTAATTTGTCAAAGCTGTTTTTAGCATATAAATTGCAGTTATTTGTGATGTGTCACTATCAGTATGTCTCTGCTCATGGATTTTCTGCAGGACAAAGTGAAATAAAGCTTTATAACTAATACAAAACTGATAACTATCAGTATGTTCACAATTTAGGCTACAATAACCTGTGTAGCAGGATTTCACAAAGTACAAAATTACAGAAAAAGGAAATGTGCAAGAAAATATACTTTAATCAAATGAGTACAATTACATTTATCACAGCTTACACAAAATGATCTAAGGTTATACTGATGTTAATTCTAAGTACTTATTCGGTGTCCATTATAGCAGTAACAATACACTTCTGTAAACTTTTGGTTTAAAACAATTGGGTATCAGATCATTGGTTTTTCAATGTCACAATATTATAACCATTGGGCTTTTTGAAATGCTTCTATAAAAAACAAAATGCATACGTTTTATGAAGTGTAACAGATCGACCAATACATTTCTCACCTCAATATTTGCATAAAAGTAGTCTGCAGATGAAGATATATGTGAAGCAGAAACTTGAAATAAAAGAAATCACAGTTTCTGATTTTTATTAATATCTACAAGTTTTCTACATAACTGACAGTAGTAGGCCTAATGTTAGAGTGTGTATTAATATGCAAATAAACTTTTCAGTGTATACCTTCTAGTAGCAAACCCGTTTAACTTGCAGTAACAATGCTGTTTCACTTTCAGGCATCAGCCATTAGAAATGTCACCGAATTGTACCAATCGTTCCACGCAATGACTACTGTATACGCCATATTTTTCACGTACAGATATTGTCGCGAATTCAGACTTGACGGATAATTTCGCGAGTGGTTAATTTTGCGGTCGGTGAATTCCCGAATCAGTGAAGAATGGCGTGTTGTTATTTTCGGGGATGCGTTCGCGAAATTCGCGAAAATTAAACCACCGCGAAATATAGAGTATATACAGTACCTTACTCTGTCAGCCACTCTGCAATGAGATTTTTAATCTGTTCCCGTGCCTCTACCAGCTCCTTGGGATCACTCTCGCTGGCTGGGTACATGTTCGCACAGTGTGCTGTACCTAGAACAATAGAAAATAACGATGATACAGGTACAAAAAGATTACTAATCTCGTAAGATTATGAGAACAGCTATGCAGAGAATAACTCGTGCTACTAAACGTGAATAAAATGGTGCACATACAAAGCACATGAGGTTTTAGATCAATTGTTTTTGTATTTGTGTGTGTGTGTGGGGGGGGGGTAACTGATGCAATATACTTGGGTTAACTACTATATTTAATACAGCCTTAAAATCTAGGCTAATAGCATGAATCTAGGTATACTATATGATTATTTACCATAGAAACGTTCATTATAACGCTAACACTAATAGTCTTTCAACAGCAACATATATATCAGGAGTAGATAATAGGGAAGGAGTGTGACTTCGTCCTTTACTAACCTTAGAATACCTACGATTTACTACACGTAACTCAGCCAACTTCAGCTCAACTCGTACACAGTACATTCGCCTAGCATCGTGCGAAATCGTTTCCTCGTATACACCAGCAATCCGGAGTGCAGACTAAAACGTCTGACACGATTATCCATTCTTTGGCCATCAATCCAAACGTATTTCCCGCCAAACTTGAAACAAAAGGCATGCAGCTACTAACGCACTCTTGCTCACTCGGCTAGGCGGTGTGGCTCGCTGGGAGATTGGACATCGACGCAACACTCGGCGAGATAACCTTTGACCCGGCATACAGCTACATACCGGCATACAGGCATACCGGCATACAGCTGGTATGCCCCCCACGCATGCACGCACGCAATCAGCAGCAGCTCCAGCTCCAATCTCCCAGCGAGACACACCGCCTCGCCGAGTGAGCAAGAGTGCGTTAGTAGCTGCCTTTTGTTTAAAGTTCGGCGGGCAATACGTTCGAATTGATGGCCAAAGAATGGATAATCGTGTCGTACGTTTTAGTCTGTATCTCCGGATTGCTGGTGTATACGAGGAAACGATTTCGCACGATGCTAGGCGAATGTACTGTGTACGATTTGAGCTCAAGTTGGTTGAGTTACGCGTAGTAAATCGTAGGTATTCTAAGGCTAGTAAATGACGAATTTCCCTTGTTTATTGAAGTCACACTCCTTCCCGATTATCTACTCCTGATATATATATTCACAACCAATACTAAGCATCGCATACCTTTAATGAATATAGCGTGTGATTCATCGCCTGGCCTTTCCACAATGCCCATGCGATGCCAAGGATCAATGGAACCATTCGGAAAGACAACCTGGTTAAAGCATAAACATTGATGCCAATTTAAATGAGCTGGTTGGAATCTCTAATTCTGAACCATTACTACTACTTCGCTGATGAAACTGCAGCATCTTTAGGAATGCAGAGAGAAAGTACCAACGTAGTGTACTCTTGCATATTACACTCATCTGCACAGATTATTTAGAAAAAATACTTCCCTGGTGTGCATGCCGTATTAAGAGTGCAATAACTATTCAAGTTCAAGTTTCAATAAGATTTGAAACATATAGGTGCTCACCTTGGTAACCTTAATGCCAAAGCCACCGTAGTCATCATTCGTTCTACTGACAGCTCGCTGCAATAACTCCATGTTGAAGTTAGGGCCGAAGACATCAACACACTGCTGTGTCCAGAAGCTATTAACGTGCCGAAATCAACAAACATTAAACTATAACGCCAGTAGGACAGTATTATACCTTTGTGACACATTGTAGTGCCAGAATTTACGTCAGTGATTTGGGAGAAAAATCTAGTAGTCCAGCTTAATTCTGTTTCAGCTTAGTTCAGTTAGTTCACATGGTGTCTCCCTGAAATAAGTGCTACTCGTGGGAAAAAGTGAGTGTGTCCTTTATGGACATGCAAATGACTATTTTGTAGAGATGGCAGTTAACACAGATTTGACTGTACTTTCTAGTTTATAATAATATACCACATATCCACTTACTTGTTGCTATTGCTTTAATTAACTAACTATTGAAAACCTTTTTTATATGCATGTGCGAGTACACTACATCTTTGCTCCATGTTTACGCTCATTCCTGTTTACACTACATCTTTGCTCCATGTTTACGCTCATTCCTGTTTACACTACATCTTTGCTCCATGTTTACGCTCATTCCTGTTTACACTACATCTTTGCTCCATGTTTACGCTCATTCCTGTTTACACTACATCTTTGCTCCATGTTTACGCTCATTCCTGTTTACACTACATCTTTGCTCCATGTTTACGCTCATTCCTGTTTACACTACATCTTTGCTCCATGTTTAAGATTCATGAACTTACTTAATTGGGAATCGATGTCCAAATGGGTGATGAACATAATCCGAGGACTGATACCAGCCAAACTCAGTGCACGTCTGGTACATCCATGGTCGCTCTGCAACATGATTAAAAATACATCAAGCAGGCAAGAATATCAAATACAATCAAAAACAAAAACAAAAGCTGTCTACATTAGAGACATTACATTTTAAGAAAAGTAGACCATATGAAAAAAATACAAATTGGCAGCTAATACAGATAAAAATATAAATATAACCACGTAACCTATGACCATCAGATAATTTTATAACATACGGCAACTTTCTCATTAAACAAGGAACATGCTAAACTGTAGTATGTACCTCCAACTCCTCCTTCTTCTGGCCATGTTACATTTTGCTGTTCCTTGATGAATTTATCATATTTAAAGTCTTGACATGTTTCATTGTGTACCTAAAAACAAAACAAATACAACCACATTTTCAAGTTTGTCTTCATTTTGTATTCATTTTTTGTAAATTGTTATGACAGTAATACACTACAAATACATTACAGGTTTGAACTATTAATCCACATTTTAACTGCACATACTGCCCAATTTAGCAACACCAAATTATGAATAAATAGTAAGAACGGTATTGTATTAAATCATTTCATCGACCTTATCAAAAAGATTTCAAACTGTACATAAGAACCTTCAGTAGCAAATTGTTGACAGCAGCATAGCGTAGCATAGGTGCTCCCAGTGTCTCGTTCACCATCATTCCGCAGACCGTATCGATTGTAATATTTGCATCCGCAACCCCCTGTAAAACCAAACCAGCAGAACTATACTTGTGAGAAAATATTCACTCAGATAGCCATCATGGGGAAGTAACACGTAAGCACATAACAATAACAGTATAATTTAAAGAACAAAATTAAAAGAACAGTATATCGAGATATCAATGTCGTTAATGATTCTGATGGAAGCTAGTGTCTGGGACTAACCTCAAACTCCCTGTTATCGTTGTTGTACTGCACAATATTTTCAAAATTGCCTGCCAGAGTGCTGAACAGATTCGCAATGTCATTCTTATTGCGTTCATCAATTTCGTCACACAACCTGTAGTTAAGAAAACAACTGAGAAACTGAGTGTGACCATCTCATGTTAAAATCGTATGGACAGAAATATAAGACTTTCAAACATCAATACATCATTAATGAGATTTTGTACAATATGTTTTACATTTTCAAAACTGATATAATTAATTTACAAACAGCAACAAATGGCAACTCTATCACGTCAACATTTTATTGCATTTGTATCAATAAATGATAAATATGTATCATTGCAAACACTCCTTACATAAAGATATCCTTTAATAATGCACGCCCAACAGATTGTGGGATGTTTACTTCTACACCCCTTACAGCTGTCTGAATAGCCTCCGTACATCCAGGAACTGTTGTCTCCAGAGCATCTTGCACGACTTCAAGATATTCTGTAATAAAGTTTTAATATCAGCTGCATTATTAACGTTAAAAATGTTCTAAATTCTAAAAAAATGTATAAATTTAGAAATGTATCACGCACAATTTCATCATAACCAGTCATACTGAAACCTAATATCAGCGGCGTTTACATGGCATTCAGTGTTTATTAGGTTCTGTATCTCGGAAATCCGGTATTTGATCGAGATTCAGTATTTATACCGAGCCAGCTGTTTACATGGAGGATGTGTGAATTCGAGGCTTAGTAAGTGCCGTATTTTATCGAGCGTTTACACGAACAGATAATTCCTCATTTAACAATTCGGAGCTTAGCTGGCGCGACAAATTATTCTAGCAAGCACTGAATGCGCTTACGCAAACAGATAATTCTGCATTTAACAATTCGGAGATTAGCTGGCGCGACAAATTATTCTGTGCTTATTAAGTGCGGAATGTGCAGTATTTGTTAACTCCGAATCTAATAAGCACCAAATATCCATCCAATTAAGTCTCGAATTATTTAATTGTGTAAATGTGAAATGCAAAATCTAATCGACCATGTAAACACCACTATCTTCTGCAGGGGTGATAAATAACAGTATCCAGACATATTTACAATTGTCAATTTGTCACAAGTATTTGCATTCCGGGCCTTGTTGGGAGCTATGCAAATAGTTTTAAGAGAACATGCTGCAATCAAACAAGTATAATCTTGATGTATTATTCTATATCTACTCCCATGCCTTACCCAAGAAGTTTATCTTAGCAAACACAGGTCCACTTGTAGCAACGGCTCCATCTACTAGGTGAGGGTATTTCAGTCTGAACCAGGCAGCAAGGGAACCTATATACATTTGAACACAACACATTATAACACTAAACGTTGAGGTAATTCAACAATTAAGTGACTACAGTTGGTAAACAATTAATCATAGTAGGGGACACAAGCATTATTTCCTTTACATACCAGGATAAGAGCCGCCGAACGCAATCCACTTGCGCTTCTGAAGACCGAGAACATTGGTCATGTTACTGCGGAAATATGCCAGATCAGCCAAGGCCTGCTCACTGTTTAGATATACCATGTGCTTCACTCCCATATCCCTGTAACAAACAAACGACCAAATTTAATTTGCACATGGTTTCGCAACAGTGCAGCGCTGCCATATAATGTGTACATATCCTAGTAACACATATCGCTTACTTTTACATGTAACCATACATGTGAGAGGCTATATAGAAGCTAGTAGTCATTCACTTAAGTTTTCTGTGTGATGGGTAAGTGTTAGCTCTACCCTAGCAGGGTTCCCCAAGCTTTTAGATTATAGCATGAGGATGCTACTCACTGCTAGGGGGGTCCGAGGGCATGCGCACTCAGAAATTTTTTGAATTGTAGAAGCTCTGAGATGCAATCTGAGACACTCTGTGTGTAAATTTGAAGCACTGCATGTGGGGTGAAAATGTTTGTTTTGCATGGGCAAAGCCATCGGAAAATTCAAAATAATTAATGGAATAAAAATACCAAAATGTAGGGGTGAACTTGCTGGTTTGCTGGTTACAAATCGAGTTCACCTCTCATAAATAAATGAAATTTTTTTGTCACCATTGACAATGGCAGGAGTGGTCGGTAAGTGTACCAGTCTACTCTACCTCGTGTTAGACTGGGTTACCTGCCCAGTAATAATGCCGTTGGAAATTAATTCACGATTAAGATTTCTTGATGAGCTAGAAAACACTCGGATTTGAAGTATGAAAATGAACATTATTGTGCCAGCTAGCCTACACCAGTTGGTTGGGATTGATTGTGAGTTCAGATGCAAAATATTTAAAGCAAAAGGTTATACACCATAGATTAATTTGGGGTACTATAACATGCGTATATAAGATAGCCGAGTCCGTTTAGAGTTAGTGTTAGGGATAGGGATAGGGATAGGGTGACTGTTTGTGTTTGTGTGTGGGACTGCCGTACCCGTAGCATCGAGACCAACGTGTATTAATTGTTTGAACTTCTTGTGTATGCACCAGCATGGCGGCTATGATATTTAGCGTGGCGAGTGCATTTTAGGATGGCGGGGCTTGACGATAGCCTGGCAGGCCGCCAGGCTATATAAGTGCCCTTGGAGAACCCTGCCTAGAATAAATGTACCGGCTCCAACAAACAACAAGAGCAGTTCAACAAGCATCAACAAAAACAACAGCTCCAAGAAATGGTCATACATCCAACGACCATGTATTGATGTTACGTCTGTCAGTTTGGTTGGGCTACCCCTCAGTATATACCTGGGAGTGCTCTACAACCACAGCTGGCGGTTATACTGGTACGGCTCAGAAGTCCCTGGGAATACACTTACACAGTTGGATGACTTTTTCCGTAGTATCTGTGCTCCAACATGAGGCACAGAGCACCGAAATCTTGTGCATACTTAATCCATGTTCCAGTTGTCATCCATAGAGAGTTAGCTTTCCCCTCCCCTCCAATCATGAGAAACACAGGTGCATCAGGGTTAGTGCTGTTGAAGAATGTGTCGTTCACAAAATACCTCTGAAAAGTAGATAATTAACTTAATTGCATATTATAGCCTGATTAGGCCTAGCAGTAGCATGTCTACATGAAAAAGGATATATCTTAAGTGATGAGCACAGCAAGCAACAGAGATGTGGTGAAAGTAAATCTTCGCCTGGAGTTGTAGCACGTACCGTTACTACTACTACTACTAGCAGCACTATAACTTATAATATAAGGGATATATGATGTGAAATCCGGAAACATCCGGACAGCTGAAAATAGGCAAAAAACAGGAGAGTAGCCTCGCATCAACGTCGGTGTTTTCGACTTCCTACAAACAAAGGACATATTTCTTAATAGATATAAATAGCCAAGATCCTGAAGAAGAACTTTGTAGAATTTCAAGTCTCTAACCCCACCCCCATTTGCGAAAACGAGCTGCCTAGGGCCTACACCTGCTTCCAAACATTGGTGTCCGCGTGATTGAAATGGTCTAGACGCTGTACCAGCCACTTCTCTGGAGGCGGTTCGACATTACTTGAGTGGCGTGGCGTGCCTAGAAACCCTCCTTTTAATTTTCCACGGAAAATGTAAGGCGTTCCTGCACAAATGTCTCCGAACGTAAAACATAACAAAAAAGATAGAGCAACAGTACGCCTGTTGCTGGACGCAGCCATCATTGAAAGTGTCGCGTGAAATATAACGTTGTGTTTAGATTTGGCGAACGCATGCGCAGCGCACTTGAGTGTATGTAGAGCATACAAATCAGCTAGTTGATTTATATGCTCTGGTGTATGTATCGTCATAGACTAAAATCAAATAACGTATATCAATAATACGTTAACAATCCGATAATATCTAATATTATATATATATATATAATATATATATATATATATATAACTACATATATATAGTATGTATATATACTATGTATATATACTATATGTATATATAGTATATGTATA
>NW_014577812.1:94594-107200 GCF_000485595.1 Priapulus caudatus
AGATGACTGAAGAAAACTGCATAATATATAGCTTTCTAAGAGAGAGAGAGAGAGAGAGAGAGAGAGAGAGAGAGAGAGAGAGAGAGAGAGGGCAAAGCCGGTAGACATTATTGGTCATTGATTGCCATGCCACCCACAGTACAATTGAATTAATTATGCAATGATCTAACCTGCAGTGATATGGCTTGATTGGCTTCGGATTGTTCTATCAATACCAAATTAGCGTTTGCTGCTGAATTTTCGTCTTTAAACATGTTACTGCAACACATAATGAAACAATTGGCAATACATAACGCTTAACTCAACATTTTAATTAAACCAACAACCCAGCATATTATTCTGCATTATGCTACATTATATAAATGTACTCCAGTTGTATATCACAGCAGTGCATCAATGACACTGACACTTGTATCTACTCACAAGACAGAGAGCTGTTGCTCTAGTGGAATTTCTAAGTCATCCCTGGTTTCCTTTTGCAATGTCAACAACATTGTTTCCAAGTCCATCTTCTCTTGATCTTGCTGACGCACTAGAAGTGTAACAGACGTTTCAACCGACGTCATCAAGACAGGTTTCACACTAACGGCATAATAAGTTAATCACATAAAAAAATCAAACGCTAACGTGGTAGCAATTAATTCCCAAAAAAACATTTATTGTTTGTATTGGATGTTATTGGATGTTATTATGGAGTAGATGTAGTTGACCAATATAGCAGCCTATGCGTTCATCATTCGTAATGAACTAACTGTTATGATTGCAGTCACGTGTGCATTATACCTTCCTTCTCTAATTCAATTTTCAGCTTCTCAACTTCACAACACTTTTGATTCAGTGATTCGCGCTTCTGAAATACAATTGAAAAACAGGTAAGTAATAAAATCTCCAACAAAAAGTTTACAATCATACTTATATATATATATATATATATATATATATATATATATGTTTATCAATAACAATCATACATACATGTGCATCTTTTTCATATCGAAGTCTATCTGCCATTTCTGCTAGGATATTAAGAAATTGCATCCTGAAGCAAAGATATATTATATTAAAAATCAAAACCTGTCATGCAATAAGATTCATGTTTGTATAAACCTTTCATATTATGATAATTTCATTATGTTAGTGCACGAATAGAGGCTTAAATAATAGCAAAAATATATGAGAAAATATTTTCTTAATAATTTTTGATATTAGTTATATATAGGGTAGTGTTTTTTTTTATCCATTAACAGTATGCTGATATCTCAATACAATTGCTTGCATAGCTGATATGGAAAGGTTTTTAATAGTCACATACACATTCTGCTGCTTCAACGCTTTCTGTTGTCTAGTTTCACTTGAGAGTTGGTCGATTATGGTTCGTCTGTCTTTATGAATAGTTTCAAGGCTGAAGAACAATACAAAAATTAGTATTTTTCAAGGTAGCACTATTATGTTTAACTTTGTCTCCAATATAACACAAATATCCCATACCTGTTACACTGGCTTTGGCTCTGTTCCACTTTATGCTGTGCTATTTTAAGTGTATCTGCAATTGAAATTAAATGGCAATTACAGGATGGATCGATCATTTACTGGTTGTATATTAGTTTAACATATATATACTACGTTTGTGGTCACGTGTTATTTTGAATGCTTTAACAAGTGCATATATACAATCTCTTATAAATTTTGAATCTACAATGTATTCCATTTCAATCATTGACACTTAGACGCTTGCATGTAATTAAAATTGTGATATATTGCAACAGCAATTTTTGATTTTTCAAATTGCAATACCCTGCACAAGTATAAAATTACAGGTTAGTATTATAAATGAATTATATGAATCGTAGAGTACATATGATCTATATGGACAAATACCGAGTCCTTTGTTTCTTGTTTCCATAACTTGCATGTGTTTATTCTCTATTTCCATTAGCTGATGATCCAATTCATTTTTCTTTTGCTTTAGATCACTGAGCTTCTTAGTGAGTCTAGATTTCTCTGAAGTATTTGTAATGTAATACAATTAATATTATTTAACAACTGCTGTTCTGCTACGCATTTCTGAGCAGCTTTTGCATTAAAGTATAGCCGAAGAAAAATTCATACAATCTCATGACATGGTTATATTTATTCTGAAACTGAGTTTACGGATAGCTGTTTACAACATATAGAGTTGCCATCATTGCCAGTTTAAAGACTACAAATTCTCTAAGCCTATAGACATTCAATTCTTACCCTGTAATAACTCTTTTTGACATTTCACAAGATCTTCAACGTGATTTTTTCCATTTCCTTTTGCACTTAGTTCCATGCTGATGGTAATACCATTATTATTTTTATTTGTATTATTAACATTGTTGTTCATCCTCTCTAGAGAGCTAGTGCAGTGACCACTTGATATGCAAAGATGTTGCATATATGTTTCACTGTAGTAGTCACTGCAATAAAAATAGAAAGTAAAGTCACAAGTAAAAATACTTCATGATTATAGGGGAAACAAACAAACTACAGGGGGAGGGGCAATTTACTGAAGCTGTCCTCTGACCTCATTTAAACACTAGCTTTTCATAAGATTATCCACCAATGGGTCTACAAGTACAACTACACTACAACGAGTTCACAAGCAGGTTTATATGGTTTTACGTATGTCTATAGTTGTACATATAAATTCTTGTTCAGGAGTAAATAGCCATGGCATATGTAGCGTTGCATATTTTACAGCATTCTTTCATCCTTGGTGCCAACTCTATTATCTATACTGCAGTTCCTAAGAAAAGTGCGTTGATCGTACAATGCACCATACAACCACTGCACCACTAGTATTAGTTCAACCAGGCTGTGAGACTAACACACTGAAATATATACTATTCACACTTAATTATTATGTCAAGACGGGCCTTCAATAGGGGTCTATCGTATGAGACTATGACTAGTATAAGTATGCCCATTTATTGTAGCTTAACTCTACTAGTAGTAAGTCCTACAGTACTAGTAGTTACTCGAGTATAAGGTACAAACACTAACTCGAAGACAGTAGTTAATATTTTGCTTAATAATTAAAAAATTACCTTTCGTCTGCTAAGATATTTCAAGTTGAATTTGTTTTGCCAAATCGTAAAGTGTACTATCCGTGTACGTGTATATAACAACCACCAGCACTTTATTTCCCATGATACTTTGCGCCGGGGGAGCAGGAGTAGTAGGCCTACATAGATCTATATCATGTACACGTATAGATTAGATATGATATTATATCTACGAGGGAAGTCATAGATATCACACGAACACGTCCTATCGTGTAAACTAAGAAATGCAGTACGACACAAGGCAAAAATCGATGATAGGTTTCGTGGACCTTAATTGACAACAACCATATATAGTCAAGTTGTCAACAACATCGATGAAACCGAAGAACCATCGGAAGTGTAGGCGCGTTAATAATAATTTTATTATAATGATTAATATTATAATATAAAATTATAATATATAATTATAATGATAATAATATTAGATTGAATGGCGTTTGAAATGCACCAATTTTATTCTATTCGTACGACTCCTTAGTGTACGACTCCTTATAGTGGATAATCCACGCAACAAAATGCCTAAATATATGATTGTACACCTACTGAGAGCATATAAAATTTTGCAGTATGAAAACATCACGAAATGTTCGTGAATCGATCAGCCGCACAGCAGGACATTTTATTAAACGCGACAAGTTTGTTTATAAACAGAGCCATTCATGTTGTTAATGTTTACATCTGCTGTTACACCCATCCATTCATCCATGGCACCCGGCTCGATCTCTCCCCTCTCTCCCTCCCTCCCTCCCTCCCTCCCTCCCTCCACACCCTCTTCTTCTCACTCCCCCCTCTCCCTCTCTCTCTCTCTTTCTCTCTCGCGCGCGCACACGCGCTTTCTCTTTCTCTCCCCCGCTCTATTTTCTCTTTCGCTATGTATATATTTTCTCTCTCTCTCTCTCTCTCTCTCTCTCTCTCTCTCTCTCTCTCTGTCTCTGTCTCTAGCTCTAGCTCTAGCTCTCTCTCTCTCTCTCTCTCTCTCTTTCTCTCGCTCTCTCTCTCTCTCTCTCTCTCTCTCTCTCTCTCTCTCTCTCTCTCTCTCTCTCTCTCTCTCTCTCTCTCTCTCTCTCTCTCTCTCTCTCTCTCTCTCTCTCTCTCCTTTTCTCTCTGTCTCACTTTTTCTCTCTCGTTCGCTCGCTCGCTCGTTCTCTCATTCTCGCACTCTCTCCATCTATCTGTCGTCTCCTTTCGTTAACGGCTACATGCTAGTGATCCAGAAAGAAGGAAATATGGACGGTGCATAATCACCCACCATCACGTCACGGGTTGTCAGCGCCCATGGCGAGCGACTCTGCTATAGGTTCACGACCTGACATCATTAGCCTTCAGGACCGCTCCTGTCAACATATAGGCAAAGTGGCAAAGGGAGTGCAAGCGATACATAAGGAGCGACAGCACACGCACGCACGCACGCACGTACGGACGCACGCACGCACGCACGCACGTACGGACGCACGCACGCACGCACGCACGTACGGACGCACGCACGCACGCACGCACGCACGCACACACACACACACAGACACACAGACGCACACACACACACATATATATATATATATAGAAAGTTCAGCGATCCGTAGAACAGAAACAGGTAGTCGAGCGGTTCGATGCCCAGTGGGGACAGCTTGACTATAGACAGTCGAGCAGTCCACTAACATCCCGAACTAGCCGTACTAGCAGTTCACACATTAGTGTGAGCTGTGAAATCAGCTGAAGAGGAATCAAGTTGACTTGCTCTTGTTTTTGACCTTTTTCGTGAAGAGGACAGTAAACTTGTAGCTGGTTATATTTATAACATATAGATCATTGATTCATCGTTCAACATGCGAAGAATATGGCAAGCCTTCATTGTAGCTTGTGTGATTTATGTCTCCATTTGTGATGCTGCGCAAACCTCTGGTATGATTGCTATATTCACCATATCTCATTTTATTAGATTACTTAAGAATATTTCATTACTTGAATAATAATAATAATAATAATAATAATAATAATAATAATAACAATAGTGGTGGTGGTGGTGGTGGTGGTGGTGGTAGTAGTAGTAGTAGTAGTAGTAGTAGTAGTAGTAGTAGTAGTAGTAGTAGTAGTAGTAGTAGTAGTAGTAGTAGTAGTAGTAGTAGTAGTAGTAGTAGTAGTAGTAGTAGTAGTAGTAGTAGTAATATAAATAATAATAATAATAAATGTATTATCGAGAAAACAACTACTGAGATTAAGTCATGATAATTATTACTTCGTAGGTAAAAAAGGAAAACGCAAGCTAAACTTGCCTGACACTAATACAGATATGAGTGCGAGGAGAACGACGCGTGCAGGCACCTGGTACGCAGACAATGGTAAGATGACTGAGTTTGATTTCCGTTTAACTGTTAAAAATGACAAACTTTTACAAAATAATTTGAATAAGTAATAACTAAACACGCGATTCTAGATATTCATCGTGTTTGGTGGGATGGACACGTGTATGCAACGATGCTGTCAAACTATGCTAATAAAAGTTTAAACCGGTCCGTGATGTTTGTTCATATATATACTCAATCAATGCAGCGTAGGATTGTATATAAGTAACTTTGTAGTGTAATTATTGTATGTACAAGCATTAAACGCTTACAAGATTTTCACATTTATTTTAAGACATGGTTCGTAATTTAGTAGCTCTATATTATTGAAATGTCATGTATATTTACAGCTGTGACGACTCTTTAGACGTAAACACGTGCATAGGCCCAGACCCCCGAGGTCACTTAAATATACAGAAAGAACGTTAGAGGCGTTCACATGATAGCTATTATCGATATTTCGATATTCGATTATATCGATTATTCTGTGAAGACAGGCAAAGTTTTTACGTAACGGAGGATTCCGAGATAGTAAAACGCTAAAAACTACGCATGTGGTTTATGTATCATTTAGCTCCAATACTCAACCAGCAACTACAGACATGGCTGGATCAGGCGCCGGTATTACATTCTCCTGCTCGTGCTATCATAGCGCCGTAAGTATATGCACTGTGGACGTACGCCATGATTGGGAAATTACAAGTCCTCATAAATCATAAGATATATAGCCATCTACCATCTTGGCTTCCCACATGAAGTTGGTCCTCTATTTAATACCACACACATCCGGTCTTTTATTGTAATACTAGAGGAGTATAGAGTAACGTAATCTGATCGTAATCTATTTCTATTGTTAGAGAAATTGTGCATAGACTTATACACTCTTATTTAAACTTACGTGAAGCTAATATGCGCATTGGCTGTTGTTGCAGGCACGCAGGTTATAGGGCTTGTGGGGCATGTTCTGCTTTCGCCTACAGACAAATTGACCCAACCAATGTGTACGTACCATTACATATTATATTTTAATAAAGGTAATACAGATGACTAGTGTAGAATTGCAGTATTATAGCTTTTCGCCAATGTGGACTGTGCCCCGTTAGTATATTTGTGTATTTCAATGCATATATGTGCCCCAAAAGTGCATTTTAATCATCACCGATTCTCTCTTATTGTTTCTCAATTAGTAAATTATATTAGAAGAAAAATTATATACCCGGATATCAAATTAACGCGATTTCACATTTTATTATATAATAGATAGTTTAAATTAATAAGTTATAAGATTAATAACAATTGAGATTTGTGTTGTTTTAGGAAGCGCTTGTTTATCCTCGCTCCGTCGCACCGTGGGCGGGTGTCTGGCTGTGGGTTGTCATCCTGCTCTACATACAAAAATCCACTATATGATCTTACCATTGACAAGCAGGGTAAGTATACTGCATTAGCTAAGTATAATCATTAGTAAGTTAGTTAGTAAGTTGGTAAGTTGGGGGATATTGGAGGAGTAAGAGTAAAATATGTAGAGCGATGATTAGATAGAGACATTCACGATGCTTGCGTCATTCACATTGAAGACTCATTTTTACGCTGGGAGCGAAGATTGGCAATGATTCTTGCAAATTTAAATTCCTCAATGTCGCTCACAGCCGTTTGTCTCGTATTTGCAGTTTATGAACACCTCAACGCGACGGGTTCGTTTGAGACGTTCTCACGTTCTATAGACGAAAAGGAGCACAGCATTGAAATGCAGTTGCCTTACATTGCGAAAGTCATGGAAAAGTATTGTGCTGATAATCACAGTTGATCATTTATTTATTATTTTTATAAATTAAAGTATCATTACTTTTTAGTGTTTCACGGCCAGAATCAACTACAAGTTGTACCGTGCAATTATTAGCGTGCATGTTGGTTGCACTATAGACGAAGCCAGATGATATCCAATGCTAGAACGTGGTTAGACGTTACAGTAATATACATGCTGACTGTGTTTCACCAGGAAGCTCGCATACGTCTTCGGCTGAAAACGAAAAATGTGTGCATTTCTTTGGATTTTTTGCATTCCTTTGGAATTTTTGGATTTCTTTGGAATTTTTGCATGCCTTTGGAATTTTTTAATTTTTTTGGCTTTTTTTTAAATTTTTGGATTGGCATTTATTTTATTTCTATGGAATTTTTGCTTCAAGTCACAGCTGCGGTGGTATTGGTGGTGTTGAGAAAGCGCGACAACAGCGCTGCAGCCGTTGTCATGACAACTTGCAGAAAACATATGCTACGCTGCCGCGGTGCTTGTGCTGGCTGCTATGCGTCATGTCAACAGTTGTAATAATACCTAGAGTGTACAACGGGAAAATGACGGGGATAGCCCTATTATTAACTCTTCATAGTCTGATCGCGTTGTCGTTGAACGAGCTGGTCAGTCATTGTCCGCTCTACATCAATACATCGCAGCGAGTTTTAATGGCGTAATGATATATGTATGCGTATAAGAAAATATGTTTATGTTAAGAAGACATAAAAATCAGTAGTCAATGAGCAAAAATGGAATGGTACTTCTGCTATGAATGAAAACAAAGGATAGAGTCAGACTAGCGCTTACCGCGCATTTAAAACTGTTTCCTGTATGAGAAGCATACTCATATCGAAGGCAGAACTACGCAGACACACGCATGCCCCACTCACGCACACACATATATATACACACACACACACACACACACACACACACACACACACACACACACGCACAGCATATACACACAAACAACCACACACACACACACACAACACACACACACACTACACACACACACACACACACACTACACACACACACACACACACACACACACACACACACACACACACACACACACACACACACACACACACACACACAAACACACACAAACACACACGCACGCGCGCGCGCGCGGACGGGCGGACGGACGGACGGACGGACAGACAGACAGACAGATAGACAGACGACGCTCGATGTGGGCACCTTTGGTAATATTGTACTGGGGTTTTAACGTTGATAACTCAGGCTCTTTTGGATCGTAGCAGCGTAGAGTCTTGTTAGTTAGTCACCATATCAGATAGAGCCGGTGCAGCGTCGCAGATTCGATGTTAAACTAGGAATTTATTATTAACTTGACACATACAAAATATATACATATACATACTACATCCTAGGTTATGATCATGTTTATTACGCCTTGCCTGATCGATTACCACAGGTAATATATGAAGCCGGCCATATACCACAGAGCATCAGATTATTTAGGGGCAATGCCCCCCACCCCGCCTCAGAACTAGTTCTAGTTAGTGAAACCCCGATGTCACTGCACCCGTTGAGAATCATGACACGCGGAACGTACGCCATTATTCGAATCAATGGTTTTTGCCGTGCCGAGTGTTTTGGTGACGTTGGTCACATGTTATTTGCACGAGGTTGGTCCTGGTGGAGTGAGGTACTGAAGTACATGAATTTGTAGTTTAAAGTCAGTATATGGAATACTTTCCATGCGACTGTTCTCATATTTTTTCGACTGTTCCGCTACTTAGAATTATATATTGCTTACGTTGCAGCAACTGTGATGTTCCTGACGCATTGCTATTGATTATTTACTTGTACCCGGCAGATACGAGGGGTCATTCACTATTGTGCCAGTGCTGGTCGGACGTTTGAATCTAACACGTCAGCAAGAGTACGGGGAGATCTTTGCTCCCTACCTTGCCAACCCTGAGAACCTGTTCGTCATCTCGTCAGATTTCTGGCACTGGGGTGAGTGCAGTAATGAAGACAGTACTCGTTCTTCGGCATTTCCTAAAAACAAGTTGCTGATAAATCACTTAACGCCTAGCGCAGTGACAGTACCCGTTCTTCGGCATTTCCTTAAAACAAGTTGCTGATAAATCACTTACGCCTAGCGTAGACTTGCGACTTTTGGTTGCTTGTCGCTGCAACCTGCAACCGCATGCGATCGGTCGCACGATTCACCGTGTGTGCGCATGCAAGTCGCTGTTTACCCGTACACATGCGATTTCGAAGCGATTTCGGAGCGATTGGGAGCGACGATTTGCTGAAAATCAAACCAGTTTGATTTTTGCAACTCGTTGCAAGCAACCAGAATCGCTACGAGTTGCAGTTGCACGTTCCCGCAGACATGGCGAGTTCACATTAATTTCGACTGCGATTCTAGAATCGCAGCCGAGTTGCATGAACAAGTCGCAAGTCTGCGCTAGGCTTTATGGGGTTTGGGTGACCACAGGCACTTGGAGCGTTTCAATAAAATATAATGCCAAACAAATACGAAATCTATTTACTACCAAAGTCTTAATGTTTCTCTACTCTCCTTCACCTATTATTGCCGACAAGCCGTGCTGCAAATGCTACAGCAACTGCAACACATGCCCACCGCACGCACGCTGCTGTACACTCTATATTTATGTGTAAGGGGTTAAGTGTGTAAGTATGTGTAAGTGTGCAGTAGCGTGCAGCAGCGTGCGTGCGGTGGGCGTGTGTTGCTGTGGCTGGAGCATTAGCAGCACGGCTTGTCGGCAATAATACGTGAAGCGGAGTAGAGAAACATTAAGACTTTGGTAGTAAATAGATTTCGTATTTATTTAGCATTACATTTTATTGAAACGCTCCAAGTGCCTGTGAGGGTAACCGCACGTGAACAACATCGTGTCGCAGGCATTTACAGCTGTATGTTTTACAGGGAAGAAATTCAATTATACTTACCATGACCCGGCCTATGGCGAGATCTACCAGTTCATTGAGCATCTTGACAGAATGGTAAGAACTCATTCTATAAGAAATTTGGTAGCAAAGATCTGCATTGCTACAAAATAAACACCTGCGTAAATATACCACTGCTAAGTTTAATTATTAAAGTAATAAATAAATAAATAAATAAATATATATATATACCGCGTTACATAATTGTCGTAATTAATTATAATATTATTACAATATACATAGGGTTTAATATAGTCTACATTTATTACTCCTGAACACAACACTCAACTTAACACAGTCATTAATTGTAATCTATATCCACAGGCAATGGACTTGATAGAGAATCTCGATCCAGTTGGCTTTGCAAACGAGCCGGAGCTCCGTGGAAAAACAATATGTGGTAGAAACGCTATTGGAATTTTACTCTACGTAAGTTTAGAACCTCTTTTCACCTTGAAAATGTGCCGCAATGTCAGGTTAGTAGCCCATGTCTGTTAGCATTCCTAATCGCCTTAAAACTTTGTAGGAATACTCGTAGACACGTATTAATCACTGTCTGTACACATACGCATGCTTTCGAACGCATGACCAAACTTTAAACCACCGCCTAGCATAGACGCCTTATGTTTATGTATCCCTACACCGAAGTAGCTGTGATATAGGTTGTGCAATACATGCCAGTATCTTGCAGCCGGCTCTTTAGTGATGCGCCATTCAGGCTATTCTAATACGCTAATTAATTTAAATTTATAATTTAATATATAATTTATATTTTTAATTATAATATAAAAAAAAAATATTTTTTATTTAATAATTTTTATAATAATATTTTTTATTAGATTTAATTACAATTTTTAATTTTTAATTAATTAATTAATTCTATAATTATTCACGCTGCGATGTAAGAAATACTATTGTCGCCATTATGCAGCTTTACCTCGTGTTTCACGCAGGCCGTCAATACGCTGCGTCGTAACACCGCTAACGAACTGAAGCCGACGCTGAGGTTTCTCAACTACGCACAGAATCGTCGGTGCACCAGCATGAATGATACTTGCGTCAGCTATGCATGTGGAGCCCTCACCATGCAGTAGTCGCTATACTGTAGTGCTCCTAAAGCTGGCAGCTACTGGGATTCAGGCGTTAACTGCTTAAAGTGATTACGTCACCGTAAATAGTAAAAATTAAAAAAATATTTTCACCTTTTTACAAAATACTGTAATTCTGTTAACTTTTTATGGTTAAATTGCTGCATTATACTTCCTATTTTACTATATTGTTCGATGTGAACATATACCCGTGACTCATACATAAGCCCATAGAAAGCAATTAATGTCAGGATCATAATATCAAATCGTCCAGGTTTTTTTGATTTTTAACTAGTCGAGAAACAATCTTATCAGGTAAGAATTTGACGATACGTTTAGTCCCGTCAGCACTTACTTTTAATGTAAAAAAATGGCAACAAACATTTTACAAATTTTACCATAGAAAATTCGTGACATACTCAATTTAACGCATGTTTGATTGTGTTGTGACCATTTCCCGCTCCTACCGCTAGGTAGGTGGACGATGCAATAGCTTAGTCGGACACGATAGTGAAACGCAATGTACCACTTACACATATGCAATGGAATAACTTTTATTTGCTATCGACTCATATATGATACATGATATAATGATCGCTTCTTATTCGTCTTTATCTATATATAGACGTTATATAGGTTATAGATATATTCTGATATTATATGTATAAATTACACCGGGACGAACCCGCGAAATCCCGTAGTCAATCTTGTGGACTACAGAAGTTTGTGTGTTATATATATGGCTCATTAGCCGCTAGGGTAGATAAACTGCGTTAATTGTTAAACGTTATACCATATAGACTAAGAATAACAATTAAAAATCAACTGTCAAATAAGTTATTCTTGGTCTATGGTTAGACATCATTATTAACAATGCCGATCGCTCCCCGGACCTTCTCCTTCCGTTCTTGGCTTCTGTCAGCGTGTGGCGAATCTCTTTGGTATGCTGCATGGCCTCCTCTTTCCCTACCTGTAAAATGCAAGTAAATCCCTTCCAGGTTATTGAACCTTACCTGAAAAGATACCCACATGTAATCCGCGTTTTTGCTTTTTTTTCTCTAGGCCTTACCATTATACCATATTATTACCATAACTCCTCCATCGTCTCCATTTTTATTTAAACCTGAAAATGAGCCAATAGCGACTCATTCTCTCTCCCTTCTTTCTCTTGTTCCTTTGCTATACCTGAAAAATTATAATAAATATAGGAATAAAAATTATTATAATAACATTATTGAAAATAAATAAATAGAAAATAAATACATTAATAAAATTATATATATATATATATATATATATATATATATATATATATATGTCTACTTACTTACGTTTAGTGGTTA
>NW_014577812.1:113969-116966 GCF_000485595.1 Priapulus caudatus
GTATAGACCCTATCAGCAAAAAGATTTCAATTCTCCAACTTTATTAGGGGAGAAAGTAACAGGCACAACATGGCTAAGTATCACGCTGGACACAGAGCGTGTCGAACGCTATAACCCGCGCACAATCTTAGAAGGTGCTGCCATCTAGCAGCACATAACGTCTGCTATTATATAGAACTCCGTACAAGGCTAAATGCACTATTATACTGGCGCAACTCCTTTTTTTCTTGTCTGTTCTATTCTTCTCAATGTTTAACATTAATCACACAGTCACTACGTCACAATGTGTACAGAACGAGTCCAAACCGTGAAACGACATAAAACCCTTGAGTAAAACTAAAAATGCAATCCATGGCTGGGAATTAAGTGTGTACAAAGCATGAGAAACTGAGAGAGGATTACGGTTTAAACTAACTTATAAACACAACATGTATATATATATATACAGGTGGCTATCACTGGGGTGGACTACCCTCAAGCCCTGAAGTAGGGGATTATTCTGCCCCTAATGAGAATACTCCTGTATCTCTCTGTTAGCTCATCACATAATCAGCAAATCTAGCAGGTTGACAGCGACTTCTAGTGGGTCTCTGTGACCCAAGTGGTTGCACAGGGGGTTGTTGGGTACACTTGCTTGGTGATGCCTTTTGTAAGACATCGTCCATGGACTCAACTTCATAAGGAGTAAAGTGTTCTTGTGCTGGTGCACAGGGGGTGGCTATAGGATATCATTTTCATAATACCTAGACTAACCCTCATCCCTCGCAGGTAGAGATAAAGCTGGTGGTATGCACGGTATAGTCGGTGGGTATGGAGCTTCTAGTAGGTGATCATCATCTGATCCACTCTCCTGATCGTCAAGTGGGGTTCGGGGAAGACATGTTTGGTATACGGGTACCTTGTAGCACTCGGATCGTTTTACACGATATGAAGCATTGCGCAGCTGGCTACCTACGAACTTCCGTATATTGCACCACTGGCCCTCAATACTGACTACGAGGTACCTATCACGAGCGCAGGACTTGTTTCGATCGGCATACAAACTTGTACACTAAATCATCCACAACTACATCTGAGAGAGGCGCCTCTATCCTGTTGGCATATGATCTGACACTGGGAGTTGGTAATTGGAGAACTGGTCTCGTTGTGTCCACATCTCTCTGGCCGACAAGCTACGTCCACGAATACGTGAGTTAAATCTGGCCACAGCCACTGACAGTCACAAGGGGGGAAACACACCTGCACATGGGATCTTTCATTTGCAAAATTTCATCCTGCAATTCTTGAATGGCCCGTTCTGCAACAGGGTTTTTGTTTAGGTTTTTGATTTGCCCTATATTTCAATTGACATTCTGTGTTGGCGTAATAGCTGATCGTCAATGAGGGCCTTGAATCCCGGGGCTGGGTCTGTACAGTTATTTGATACCCCTCAGTAATGTGTATATATAGGGCTTAAATCTATATGCTTATATAGTGCCTTCCAATCGTAAAAGCCAGTGTTCCTATGATAAAAACCAAAAATGTCACCTACCTCATAACCTCACAATGATTAGTCTTTAAAGTACAAGAGACTATTATATCGAAGACGGAAAGAAACAATTACGATCAAATAGACCGATCATTACTGCGGGTCACAAATGGAAAAGCTTTAAATTTGCAGTTAACCAAAGAGGAACGAAAATAATTACAATATTGAATGACAGAAACATTGAAAGAAGTTAAACTTAAGAGGGATTCTTTGAAGATGGCACGTGTCGAAAGTAACGATCATGCTCAGATGATCGAGTGCTACGAACAAGCTTCGTTAAGCAAGCGGGAATGCCAATCGTCACCTGACCACGATAAATTTTTATGAAAGTTTATAGGTTTAGCTTTGAGAAAGCGAACACAGATAGGAGGCCAATTAAGTTGAGCAAAAACAACTTCAGAGCTATCATGATAGTTTTTGGAAACTCATCTCGCAGCTTTATGCTGAATGTCATTCAATTTTGAACAGTAACTGATCTGAACTGTATAGGGGCACTAGCGAAAATATATAATTGGCGAAGCATATTCTTAAACTAGGAAGAAGACCTTGAATGTAAGTTCCCTGTTGCATATATCAGCAAGTACACAATCTGGCTACGTTAGTGTGTTAGCGCATGAGAAATATCTCACCAGCGGAGTTATATTTTGTAATCAATATGCATTTAATATGGTTATGGGGTATCTCAGCATAGATTTCTGGAATTAATTTGTATGCGTGAATCTGTGCTTATAATTAGGAGAGCGCCCAACCTGGAGGGAGCAAAACTACTACTTTATCTATTCCCGTCCTCCACGTTGCCTCCCTTGTCCTTCGCTCAGTCGGCTTCTTCTTCCAGCGCCCACTCACCTACCTTCCCTACCGTCTGTCATTAGTCTCCCACCCCTCTTACCCTCAGCAATCTATATTATGCAGTTTTCTTCAGTCCGCAATGCACGCCTGAAACGGTGCTCGCGCATGCGCTATATCTCCCGAGAAGAATATTATTTTGCAAAGATTATGCATTTGAAATGAAGAGGAGTTATCCGAGCATCGATTTACATGATAATATTCTATCAGTAGACTTTACTTAAGATGTAGGAAGACAACCTTGCATGTAAGGTCCCCGTTGAATATACCAGCCAGTACACAATTTCCCTACGTTAGTCTGTTAGCGCATGGGCAATATCTCACCAGCGGAGTTATATTTTGTAATGAATATGCATTTAATATGGTTATGGGGTATCTCAGCATAGATATCTGAAATTAATTTGTATCCGTGGACCTGTGCGTATAACAAGGAGAGCGCCCTAGCGTGGGGGGAGCAAAACTCCTACTTTATCTCCTCCCGTCCTCCACGTTGCCTCCCTTGTCCCTCGCTCAGTCGGCTTCTTCTTCCACCGCCTACTCAGCTACCCTCTCTGCCGCCTGCCATCCGTCTCCCACCCCTCGTACCCTCTGTAAGCTATATTATGCCGTTTTCTTCAGTCCGC
>NW_014577812.1:116976-120786 GCF_000485595.1 Priapulus caudatus
GCATGTAGGGTCCACGTTGAATATTCCAGCCAGTACACAACTTCCATACGTTAGTCTGTTAGCGCATGGGCAATATATCACCAGCGGAGTTATATTTTGTAATGAATATGCATTTAATATGGTTATGGGGTATCTCAGCATAGATATCTAGAATTAATTTGTATCCGTGGACCTGTGCGTATAACAAGGAGAGCGCCCTAGCGTGGGGGGAGCAAAACTCCTACTTTATCACCTACCGTCCTCCACGTTGCCTCCCTTGTCCCTCGCTCAGTCTACTTCTTCTTCCACCACCCACTCAGCTACCTTCCCTGTCGCCTGTCATCAGTCTCCCTCCCCTCTTACCATCAGCAAGCTATATTATACAGTTTTCTTCAGTCCGCAATGCACGCCTGAATCGGTGCTCGCGCATGCGCTATATCTCCCGAGAAGAATATTATTTTGCAAAGATTATGCATTTAAAATGAAGTGGAGTTATTCGAACATCGATTTACATGATAAAATTCCATCAGTAGACCTCACATAAGAAGTATAATAAAGACCTTGCATCTAAAGTCCCTGTTGCATATATCAGTCATCATACAATCTGGCTACGATAGTTTGTTAATCTGCCGCCGTTGAACGGCCGATCGAGGGGGGAGGCTGTTTAATTGGAGGGGTGTCCCCCTCCCACTGTGTGGAATTGTTAAAAAGTTGCAATCTAAAAACAATCAATTTTGGACATCTTTATCATAAAATATCAAGATTTTTCTTCCTTCAGGGGGGGGGGGGACCTCCCCCGGAAATTTTATTGAAAATTACACCTCTTATAGATGCAATTTCCTGCACTCTGAGCAGCATTATTAAACAATCTTCATCACAATAATAATATCGCAGTTGAGTTCAGTATTTTTATCTTTGGGGACACCAAAGACTAAACTACTTACTACTAAATCTGTACATGTCCTCACTTGGGTTAATTACCAGTGCAGATCGACTTACCTAGGCTAAAATACCTTTGCCCTGAAAATTCTAAGAAGGGGAGGGGGCGACCGCCCCCTGTGCTACCGACCCTTCACTGACAACTACAGCACTGGAATCATCTCCCCTGAATTTTTGATAAAACGTATATTTTACTGAGAACGCTAAAACTGTACAAAAATAAGTATGAGAAAAACAACCACATTTGAACCAAAAAGTGCATATTTTCAATTTTTCACCCCTTATACAAAATCGGGAATATACTTCCGGTCGGGTCTCAGCACCACCATCCCCCCAACAAAGTGTGATGAATCAATTAAATTGGAATTTTTTCCATTTAATCCCCGTGAAAATTTACTATTCCAACTCTCAATAGGTCTATTCAAATTTTGAATAAAGCAAGGATTTAACTTTCGTGAGCAGTGATAAGACGTGATTTGGGAATTTCGAAAAAAAATCGTATATGGGGAATGCGTCCAAAATTAACCGTCCGAGTTTCAGTAAAATAATATCATTCTTGGAACGAGTTACAGACATTTTACAGTAGATGTATGTCACTTTCCATTTGTGTAATAATACATTAGGAGAGTATGAATAGCGATGATTTGTAGGTAATTGTTCAATATTTATTGTCTCTAAAATATGAAATTTTTCCCCATTTTCCTCCTGAAAGTAAGAGAGGGGGGATGATTGTTCACGCCATCCCCCACCTCAATAAGTGGGGGATGTATCCCCCTCCCCCCGCTATCTACGCCCTTGGTATCAATGAAACAGAAAACAGGTATAAAGAGACATTTTCTTGATTTGATGATACAAATGTACCTATAAGGTGCGGGCGGACAGCCGGGAACTTTGCCACATCCGGGACTTTCTTAACCTAGCAACCAGCTGTGCCGGTGAAAACAACAGCCTGTCTCCGTGAGCTTACACACGCAATACCCCATTTCCAAATCAAAAGCATACTAATTTCCTTGCATATATGCCGAAAACTTGTGTAGTAGTTGGTTGTCACAATCATATATATTGCACAGATAAGAAAATATATTTTTTTGAGCTGCCAAAATGACATAAGAGTCCAGAGAGGCGTGATAAGTCATAAGTGGCTGACTGGCACTTAAATGTAAATGAGTAAATAGATCAGCTACGTTCCACGAATAGACACGCTGAGTTAAATCTGGCCACAATGCCCACTGACATGCACAAGGGGAAACAAACACCTGCACAATAGGACTCCTTTCATTTGCAAAATTTCATCGCTGTCAATTCTTGAATGGCCCGTTCGCAAACTCAGGGTTTTTTGCTTTAGGTTTTTGATTTGCTTCCACTAAATTCAATTGACATTCTGTGTTGGCGCTAATAGCTGATCCGTCAATGAGGCCTTGCACATCCCCGGGGCTCGGGTCTGGTACGGATGACGGAAATTGGGCCATCTAATGTCCCATGTCAATACACAGGCGCCTAGAGCGTACTCTGCAGTGTGTCGTGGACGTTCGTCGTATCGAGATGGAAGCATCATCGCGTGGCGTCAGTATAACGCATATAACACATTCTCTGACCACTAGGATTAACTGACGCTCTCAGTCTTGATTACACATCTGCTGCGAAAGGAAATGCCCACCTGTTTCAGGTGGATCTAGTAGAAGCTCTGTTGCAACCGCCCTAATGGCTAGAGGACACTTGTTCCTTAGGTGCTGCACAATCTGATGGCTAATGAGCTAAGTGCACTGCGAGCAACCTGTCTTGCTCCAAAATGCGCCAAGCAGACGAAATATCTACTGGACATACACAAGGCTTTCAAGGTTTCACCTCCGCATGACGGGTGGTCAAGCTAGTAAAACTATAGGATCATACAATTGTTCAATTAGCCCCGCATCTACAAATTTGACGAGGCAGTCGATGATGCACCCAGTAAGAGGGAGGAAATTGGGTACATCACGTTTCACTACTAGTCCATCTCTTAAGCAATGGTGTGCGATATTAAGATAGCCGTTTGACGTCTCGATGTTGGTCAGGTTTTCCTTTGATCGAGCTCGAAGTCCCCTTTGAACTAACATGAGGGCTTGAGGTGTCGCTCTCATAAAGTCAGGACAACTCTCAGACACTGTATAGCGTCATTGCTGTTCTGCTCGGTGAACGGTAACGATTTGAACGTGGCCAGTCAGGTAATAACCTCACTGACAGGTTACATGGTCTTACAAACGATTCCTTCTCGACTCGCTTGACGAACTGAACAATTTGGCAATTGTTAGTAAGCTCAATTGCAAATGGGGGCATTTGCGACTCAGGACGGTAAAAAAAAAAGATTTTAGGCAACGCTTCCCCGGCACCAGTGACGTACAGCTGCCTGATACTGCCGCTAAACTGCTAGTACAAATTAACGTCATAAACCCCCCTGGGACTACTGCCGAGAAGTTCCACCGCTGACAATAAGATTTGCTCAAATCGGCTCATGTACGCCAGCCCGGCTTAACTGTCGTGAGTATGGGCACGGTCTGAGTGCTCTCGACTGGGATTTAATGAATACGTGGGCTAAAGTGTTTTGTGCATCAGCAGGCAAAATTATTATGCTCTTTGTGGTAGTAAAGTACAAATCACCCCGCAAGGATATTTAATACAGAGCTGTTTCACGATTTGCGTGCATGTCGCACATTTGCGAAAATGAATTGTGGACATTGCTATATCCATGAACCAGTAGAATTTGCTTTTATTTGCAATCATTTTCTAATCACAATGGCGCAAGTGCATGTAAATTGTAATAAAGCCAGACCAGGTTAGATGCTATAAGGACCGTCGGCACACGTAGTTCCATGTATAGCCAGCCGTTCCTTGGAGTTGGAGTTTGGGATGGCGAAA
>NW_014577812.1:121627-135217 GCF_000485595.1 Priapulus caudatus
TGCTAAATGGACGCCACTGAGTCCCTGTCAATTCTCCACTATTTGTTTTTGTCATTTCGTGAGACGGCAACTACTATTTATGAACTGCGGGTGTGTTGCGTCGCGCGCGCGCGTGCGTGCGTGCGTGGTGTTTTGTGTCGTGCGTGTGAGTTGTGTCACTGTGTGTGGCTAGTGCGAGTGCGCTGTCGCTTTGCGTCCCGGCGCGGCCTGGTCTGGTGTGTGTGCGTGCGTCGTGCGCGCGTGCGTGTTTATGTCCTTGTCCTGTGTGCGTTGCTGTGTGCGTGTTGCGTATGCGTGTTTGTGTCGTACACGTGGTGCTGCGTGTTGGTACGTTGCGTGTGAGTGTGTTCACTCGTGTGTACGTTGTACGTGTGTGCGTAGTGGCGCGCGTTGGCATATGCATGTGAGTGGCGGTGTGCGTGTTACGTGGCATGACATTGTGCGTTGTGCGTGTGTGTCACTGCTGTGTGCGTGCTGCCTGGGCGTCGTGACGTGCGAGCGTGCGTCTCGTGCTGCGCGTGCGTGTTTGCTGGCCTGGTGTGTCACTGGTGGCTGTGCCGCGTGTGCGTGTGCGTATGCGTATGCCGTGCATGCGCGCGCCGGTGCGTGCGTGCAGTGCGTGTGTTGTGTGGCAGCACCGGAGGTGGGTGAGTGCTGTCACTGTGTAGTCTTAGCTGCGAGTGCGTGTGCCGTTTGGGTCTTGTGTGGTGTGCGTGCGGTCAGATGCTGCGCGTGCGTGTTTGTGTCCTTGTGTGTGCTCGTGCGAGCTGGTTGGTGCGTGTGCGTATGCGTGTTTGTGTGATCACCGTGTGTTGGTGTGCGTGTGCGTGTGAGTGTGTACTGTGAGTGTACGTGTACGTGCTGCGTTGTGCGTGTGGTGTGCATATGCAGCTACAAGTGAGTGAGTGTGCGTGTTGCCAGGAACGTGCATGACATGTGCGTGTTGCGGTGTGTGTCACCTGGTGCTGCGTGTGCCTGGGCGGCCCTCCGGTGCGTGCGAGCCGCTGCGTCGTGCGCGCGTGCGCATGTTTGTGTGTCCTGTCGTGTGTCGCTGTGTGCGTGGTAGTGTGCGTATGCCGTATGCGTGTGCGTGTGCGTTGTGCGTGTGCGTAGTGCGTCGTGCGGTGCGAAGTGTGCAGTGCGCGTTGCGTACGTGCGCGCCGTCGCGTGTGCGTGATTGCGTGCGTTGCCGTGCGTGTTGCTGTGTACTTCGTGGTGTGTGTGACGTGCGTGTGCGTAGTGAGGGTTTCACCAAATGCAGTTGTGCACGAGTGCGTGTGGGGGTGTGAGCTGTGTCACTTGATGTGCGTGCTGCGTGTGCTGTGTGCGTGTGCGAGTGTGCGTGTGGTGTGCGTGTGCGATCGTGCGTGTGCGCTGCTGCCATGTGAGTGTGATCACTGTGTGTGCGCGGCTTCGTGAGTGTGTCACTGTGTTGTGACGTACGCCGTGTCGCGTGGTTGCGTGTCCGCATGCTGTAATCTTTGCGACTTTGTTTTTACCCTGGGGTATTTTATTCAACTAAGCAAAAGCAAACAAATACAAAATAAGAATAGCCTTAACATATTTATCTTATGTATCATAATATCAGGAGTATATAATAGAAGATTCTTCTAGTATATTATACTCCTGATAATATGTATCTTCAACATAATGTCATAAAGTATAGCTACAGAAGGCGTATCTATTGATACTGTTTTAGCCCATACAATTAATGTAACCCAACCAAGAGGATAATGCATAAATATAAAACAAAAATAATAAAAAAAAATCATATAATAAATAAAAAATAAAAATAAATATAAAATAAAAAAATAAAAAATAATAAAAAATACTAAAAAAAATATATACAAAAAATAAAAAAAATATAACAAAAAAAAAAATAATAAAACAAAATAAAAAAAAAACCCCATCCTCTTGCGGGGGGATTTCAGGGTTACATTGATTGTATCTATATACTTGTAAGCTTCATCTAGAGAAATTATCATTGCAAAGCAAATATATTATAAATACATTTCAAACTCACAGTTCAAGTGACGGATAATTCGTATCGTTATGCAGTAATCCCAGAGCACTGGCGCCAGTGACGCGATCGTGTTGTTTTCACCGGCGTTCTGCTGGTGGACACATTTTCCCATTACGGAAACAGCCGAAGTGTGCGCGACGTAGAGCGTGGCCTTGGACTCGTGCCTGGGAAACGTCACGCCGTCAACCGGCTAGTAGACTGGTACTCGCTCCCACCTCGATTACTCGGATGGGTGCTAAGCCAGGAACACCTAAGCCGTGAGGCCTAAGCGAGAGGTGGACCGCGGTACAGTCTACGGCTAGCCAGCTATTTTGTACCATGCATCGGTGGCAACGAATAGTCGACGACATAAACTACTTTCTCCGCGTCCAAGTAAGCCATGGCAGAAGATATGGTGCCAATAAAACAACCGACGATTAAGTATACACAGGTATGAATACTCATTACAGTAGTACGTGTTAGCTATTAAGTACTTTGCTCAGTAGATAACTCATGTAGTATAGTAGTATTAGCAGGCCCGTAGCACAGCTTTTCTATTAAGCAGTATTGGCGGGGGGGGGGTTGTTTCTTGGCCATGTTGCAATTTAACTCCGGCAGAGGGCCGTTGTAACAGGATTTGCTACCACGGGGGGGGGGGGGCTACTAACCGCTAACCCCAAAAGTTGCAGAACACCGCGAAAGGGGTCTGAAATTTTTTTAAATTAGAACCCCCTCAGATGCGTTTTCTTGCGACAGAGCAAGGGGGTCGGACTCCCTGGCCACCCCCCCCCCACAAAAAAAACAACACACGCCCCTGCTCGGCGCGAAGCGACCAGGCGAGGGAGCCAAGCGACCGAGCGGGCGGTAGGGTGTGGGAGGGGGCTGTGTCACTGTGTCACCCTCACCGCACGATGGAGATTTTGCAATTATTACACTAAAAATGGATCACTGTAGGCTGAAATTCTTGCAAAATTTTCAAATTAAATTATTTTTGCGTTGGGTTTGGGATCCCCGAATATTTACAAATAATAACCCAACAGGGTACAAAGGTAATTAACCTAGCTACTCTGGTGGGTCACATATATTTGTATCTGAAAGCAAAGTATACTAAATGGTTAGAGCTATACACATGTTGCCACCAGGACTGGAGTACATGTATGTGCCCAGCTATGATGTGTTGCCCACATATTTTTGTCCTATTTTTAGTTGGTCCTATATATCCTAGTCTATCCTGGTCATATCAAAGGCACATAACCTATGACAGAACATTTAATAGTTTATGTGGTCTTGATCATGCGTATACATCCTAGAAATTGTTTTTATGATAATTAAAAATATAGAGGTTATCAAAAATATATTGTAGCCACTTTACTGATTTAATGTACAAATGTTTTTCCCCAGATATTTTACAACAATGAATTTCATGATTCCATAAGTGGGAAAACTTTTTCTACCATCAATCCTTCAACGGAGGAAAAGATAACTGATGTACAGGAGGGTGACAAGGTAGGTGTATAGGTGTGCAGTACACTTGCACAGGTGTGCAGTACACTTGCACTTTTGTATTTGAAAATTATCTCTTTATTCGTCATTAGGACTTTGTATACATGTCAAATTATGACTTATAGTGGTATAACCACTTAGCAAATAACTAAAAAAAAGCATGTAGCTATAGGCAAGATATGTAAGTTGTAACAGATGAGTGTAGGGTATATCTGGCATCTTTTATCAGGCTGATGTTGATGCTGCTGTCAGGGATGCTCGGCTTGCCTTTAAGCGCGGATCACCATGGCGCACAATGGACGCATCTCAACGAGGAAACATCATCATGAAATATGCCGATCTTTTGGAAAGGGATATTCAGTACTTGGCTGTGAGTTGGACTTGACTACATGTTGTGTATGTGAGCAGTTACGGCATGATGTACTTCATGTACTTTAAAATTGAAACTGCATGACGTCTGATTTCATGTGATTAGTAGTAGTGCCAAGTGGTATATCCCATCCAGTTAATTTCTACCTCTGTGTAGGTCAAGGTTTCAGGCTGCTAAACATTCTAGTACTGCTGACTTTTAGGCATACATATGTCTGTTAGTGGGTGCGTCTTCTTATCAGATTGTGACACATAGTCATAAAAATACACGTGCTGTACTGTTGATTTTCACCTGGATCAATTGTCCAAGGTGTACTCTATAACGTCACTGAAGCAATTTTGTTATTGACAATCCTTTCACGTGGGTGCCTGGATGAGATAGCGTTTGCTGACAAGGCAGTGCTTGTTTTAGAGCCTTGAGACCCTGGACAGTGGCAAGCCTTTCAAGGACTGTGTTGAAGACGTCAGGGGATCCGCAGGCTTGTTCCGGTACTATGCAGGCTGGTGTGATAAGATTTGTGGCAAGACCATTCCTGTCGGTTAGTGCATTACATATGGCAAAGCACCTTGAATGCGATATCATAGCCTCCTCAAAGAATTAACCATTAGTTTCTTAATTCAATTAAAAAAGCTATCGTTGTTTAGTCATGTAATCGGAATGTACTAGCTAATTAAATGTATAAGTTTCTAATTCTCTAAGTAAGCAATTAATGTTTTCTGTGAGGCTGCAGATTTGTAATTTGATGTACTTCATTTGCTGAACATTGTAAAGGTACAACAATGCTTGTATTTATTGTTGAATGTGTTTCTCTGTAAGTTTCTGCCTATCTTTAAGGTATATTTGTAAAATGACCATTCCAGATGGGGACTTCTTCTCCTATACACGCCATGAGCCCATTGGAGTGTGCGCTCAAATAATTCCTGTAAGTACATCAATCTCATTCAACTCTTTAGCTAATTAAGTGCCTTTAAAATTAGACTAAGAAGCAACAAAGTTCATCCCTATAATTTTATTTTTTTCTATTAATCAGAATGTATAATGTAAATTTTTAGAAGTCTTTATATTTTATCCATGTAAGAATTGAGTAGTATTGCTCTTATTGAGATAATTAACCATAATTAAGAGATAATTCGGCCATTATTTTTACATTTAAACTGTTGAATGAGCACATAAATATCATTGCTTTAACCACTATGCATAATAAATATATGTAAACCTGTATGCAAAGATTTTCCCCTGAATGCTTTCTCAGTGGAACTACCCGATCATGATGCTCGCATGGAAACTCGGCCCGGCACTAGCCTGTGGCAATACAATCATCTTGAAACCTGCCGAACAGACGCCATTGACTGCTCTCTACTGTGCTTCCCTTTGTAAGGAGGTATGTGTACCGCTGTTGGCTCAAGATAATCAAGGGCAACTTCATCAACATAATTTGATATTTACGTTAAGAATACACTTAGGGTTACCGACAGGTACCACTGTAGAGTTTGAACCTAAACGTTTAGCCATACGTGGTTCATATAGTATATGCACTAGTAAAGATTCCTTGGAATTTTTTTTTAATGGTTCATTTATTTATTTTACCATTTGTAGTGGTGTAGTATCTATTGTAGTTAATGTCATTGTTAGCCGTAAATGTGCTGCGATGGTAACAGTAACTTTTGTACAGGCAGGGTTTCCTGCTGGAGTGGTGAATGTCGTTCCCGGTTACGGACCGACAGCAGGTGCTGCACTGGCTGAACACATGGACGTCGACAAAATTGCATTCACTGGCTCTATCGAGGTGACGTGATGTTTTTAAAATTGTATTATCCTCAAAATTAGCATTGCTCTGCTAGGTTTTCTGATTGATAATTGAATTTTCTTTCAAACGTGCATTAGAAATGTGTCATTAGTTTAATTTGATGTTCACAAATAAATTGTGAGTAATGGTGGTTAGGAAACAAATATGAGGGATATGGAATTTCTGAGAAATAATTAGAGTTGGAAAACGTTGTATGAACATTTATAATTAAAACTACACACTAATACGTGTTAGCGATATTAGCGTTTACCTCACACACACGCACGCGCACGCACGCACACAGACACACACACACACACACATGCACACACGCATTTATATATATATATATGTGTGTGTGTGTGTGTGTGTGTGTGCGTGCGTGCGTGCGTATGTATGTGTTTATTTATAGTGTCGTTCTTGTCATAGGTAGGAAAGCTAATTCAGCAGGCTTCTGGGAGGTCAAACTTGAAGCGAGTCACCTTAGAATTGGGAGGCAAAAGCCCCAACATCATCTTTGCTGATGCTGACAGTTAGTACATACACAGTAGTCTATCATTTTTATTAACGCAAATGCTTATAGATCATTGGTTTGCTGAAATAGCGTTTTAATATGAAAAGTGGATTATTGTTATGAATGTGTTTATAAACAAGTTTGCACGAGATCACCATACAAGTAATGAAAGTTTAATTTGACTGTTTAAAACGTTCAATTTAAGATAAGGGTGAAAAGGTGTCTGTATCTTGGCAGCATCTAGTTTTATGCCCAGTATTTGAGAAAATATTAAACTGGCGGAAACATTTCGCCATCGCTTAAGCCAACTGTGTTCGAAACCACGCTGAGACTGCCACGGCCGAGTGGTCAATACATCGCATGTCTGACGGAGCGTCCTCTTTGCAGTGAGCAACGCCGTCGAGTGGGCGCACTCGGGCATCTTTGTCAACATGGGGCAGAACTGCTGCGCGGGAAGTCGCGTCTTTGTGCAGGAGGGCGCGTACGATGAGTTTGTGCGGCGCAGCAAGGAGAAGGCTGAGGCAAGAGTCGTCGGCGATCCGTGGAATCCAGCGAGCGACAATGGGCCGCAGGTTAGCACGTGTGTGGGCTCATGGCATAGACCAATCAAAACCGCGTGCCTGGCTTTGTCGGAGAGCAACTCGCGCAGACAACTGAGGCAGCAGCTACGCGATCGCCCCACACACATTCTCATCGCACTCATTCATGTTACTAGCACGTGTGCGCGTGTGCGACAGGTGGTAGACATGCCACGAGCTGAACGAAATAATTTCATTGGATTTCATTGAAAACTATGAATTCATATTTATCTTGTGTTAAATCCAAGAAATTAACTTACTATCGAAATTTTCGATCTCCCTTTGGTATATCTTCATTAGGATGTGACGTCACCATAGGTGGCAGCAGGTGACGTCTATCTTGCTGCCACCTATATGGTGACGTCACATCCTGATGAAGATTTCCCAAAGGGAGATCGAAAATTTCGATAGTAAGTTAATTTCTTGGATTTAACACAAGATTTTCTGAAGGGATATCGAATATTTCAATAGTAAGTCAATTTCTTGGATTTAACACAAGATAAATATGAATTCATAGTTTTCAATGAAATCCAATGAAATTATTTCGTTCAGCTTGTGGTATGTCGACCACCTGTTGCACGCACACGCGCGCGCTAGTAACATGAATGAGTGCGATGAGAATGTGTGCGGGGCGATCGAGTAGCAGCTGCCTCAGTTGTCTGCGCGAGTTACTCTCCGACAAAGACAGGCACGCGCGGTTTTAATTGGTCTATGCGGGTAATTCGTGGACGTGTGATACATGTACATCAGGGGTTAATAATGACAAATTAACCCTTGATCTATATGAATATATATTTATATATTCACCTCCTATGCACGCACGCACGCACGCACGCACGCACGCACGCACGCAGGCACGCACTCACGCACGCACGCACACACACATGTCTAGGAGGTGAATATGTGTTAGCTTATGTATATCCACTAGAGGTGGTATATACGTGGTTGTAGTTGCAGCAGCAGCAGCTGTACCAACAGCTTTATAATGCCAAATCTAATTGCTTAGTAATCATCATAATATACTACAGCCTTTACTCTAATGGTGCAGGTTTACTAATTATGTATTGTCCTGTATAGTGTCTGTATATGCAGTATAATTTTGTAGAACCCTGTAAGAACATTTGAATGGCTTTCTACAGATCAATAGTGAATGTGTGTATGACGAAGAATGTGTGTAATGACATGTGGATCATGTGGTAAGTAGGATCTCTACCGCTTTTCAGATCAGTCGAGAGCAGTTTGATCGTGTCATGGGTTTCATTGACAGTGGAAAGAAAGAGGGAGCCACATTAGTTTGTGGAGGCAAACGTGTAGGAAACAAAGGGTACTTCATCAGTTCAACAATTTTTGGAGATGTAAAGGACGATATGAAAATAGCACGTGAAGAGGTAAGGGTGAACGGTGCATCCATTTCGGTCAGTGCTTCTCAGTGGATTTACGATGTATTTTTATGCATGTAAATATTAATGGTTGTGTTTGGTTAGAGTAATTAAGCAGTTGCTAATGGATGGGTTTGCCTCTCGTTAACAGTGACACTGATGATCTTCATGTGATATTCATTCTGTGCTGTCTATCTATTTGTTGATCTACCTGTACCTATTAATTATAGTCTATTATTTATTATTTACTACTCTAAACTAACACCATTCTTATAATATATTTTTTATGTAAAAAAAATTATTTTTAAATTTTATATTCTTATATTGAAATAATATTCATCTACATTTGAAGATCTTCGGACCTGTGATGCAAGTGTTGAAGTTCAAGGATGCGGAGGAGGTTCTGGAACGAGCGAACCGCACCGCTTACGGACTTGCCGGCGCTGTCTTTACGAAGGACGTTAACAAGGCTTTCATGATCGCCAACGGTCTCGAGGCTGGATCCGTGTGGTACGAACACGTGCACGGTTAAACCCAGGGGCGTAGCTACGGGGGGGCACAGAAAATTTGTGGGGGCACCCCCACAAATTTTCTGTGGCCCCCCCAGGTGGCCCCCCCACTGAAAATTCATGGCTGAATAAAAAAAAAATTGAATTAAAAAACAATGCCGTTAGAGAGCAGTATAAATAAAAGAAAAGTTATATATTGTGCCCCCCCCACGAAAATGTAAGGCCCCCCCCAGTGCCCCCCCCCCCCCCGCTGAAAAAATCCTAGCTACGCCACTGGTTAAACCCACGCAAGACACCACCTTAAATTACTGCTTAATTTATTAATTAATTAAATGTTTAAGTGCTTAATGGTTCGTGAAGGCCATGTTTGGCATTTCTCTTGAGTGGCAGTTTTACAGTGAAACTCCCTCTATAGAAGGGACACCTGTGTATAAAGGCCATAAGTTTTTGCCATTTTTCTTGTGTGGCCATTACATACAGGTGCGACTGTTTTCCTGGTTTAAACAATACCTGATACTTCCTATCCTACCAATGGCGCAACGTGAATTTGTTTAATTACTGCTTACGTCGCTGCCATGTACGTGGCGTGATGTAGTATTGGATCAAGATGCATTTGGGTGTAAGCAGCACCTTTGGCACCTGGCAATAGTACGACGAAGGTTGCAATATGTTCAGTGTGTAATGAAACCTGTAGCAAGGCTTATCACTGTTTGATGTTCTGTGAAGGAAATACTGCTGGTTTGCTTCTACAATTTATATTCGGTGACTTCGTCAGTTTGGTTGCACAGTAGGATTTTTAGTTGCCCGAATAATATAGAACTGTGCTGTTTGACAATGTAGTATTGACTCTTTAACCTGTATACACTGAGTGCCATATGAAATTATACATGCAGGGTGAATTGCTACGATGTGGTCACTTCCCAAGTTCCGTTCGGAGGCTTCAAAATGTCTGGCCACGGCAGAGAACTGTAAGTGCGCTGTGCTGTGTTATGAGCAGTTAATTACTGTTACACAAATTACCTCTACTACTACTAGTCTATACTATACTACTACTCAACTATACTATGACACGAATTGCCTCACGAGCGTCTGAATCTGGAACGAACAGAGCGTTCTAGGTTACGAGTAATCATCGCTTGTCTGGTATTTCAGGGGCGAGTATGGCTTGCAGGAATACACAGAGGTGAAAGCTGTAAGTATGGCAGCTACAAGTGCTATTGTGCACGTTTTCTGCAAGTGCGAACCTATTAATAATGTCCAATTTTATTTAACAGTGTTTATGTATAGCCTAGTGAATTTAGAAAGAGTGTGCAGAACCAGTTATATAGCTTGTTATTGTGGTTATATATTTAATAGCGATTTATTAATATTTCATGATGAATTCACAGGTGACTATCAAGCTTGATGCTAAGAACTCGTAATTGAGTTATTCTGCATGATGGCTGCTGATGCTGCTGCTGCATACACCTCGATCGAAAATTGATGATAATTAAAATCTACTGAAAACATTGTTGGTATTGTTACCATGAAGTTGCTCAATCTGATTGTGAATGATATATTTACGAAATGACTGCAAAATCTGTGATTGCTAACCTAAGCAATAATGTAAACTTTGTTCAAACATATTAAGACCTTGGGCGTGATTAGGAAATATTGCGTTTGTTTTCCCCATAGCAGTTTCAGCTTGAATTTTAAAATTGTCTACTAAAATTCGTACACACTGAGACATTAATTGAGAGGCGTGCAGATACATAAACATGTTAAAATCGTGTGGATTCTATGGAGATTCTATGGAATAATATCATTTAAGGATCAGACCATGGTATGCACTTATACAGATGGTCAACAGACATGGACTTGCACAAGGCACATGGATAAGAGTAGTTCATGTTAACAATGATAACGCCTAGAATAGATGAAGATGGTCTAGAAATAGTTAACAGATTAGTGATGATCATGGACAGTCTATAGTAAGAATTTTTTTTAATATTCCGGAGCTTGGCTGCAGCTCGACCTCAATGTGCGCGTGTGAGTTTATTTACTACAACTGCGGTACAAGCATTTAGGGAAAGTAGAGTTAGAAGTTTCATTACAGATTTTCTGTAATTTTCAAGACTGTAATTTTTGTCCAAGCCTTGTAAAAATGTGGCATTCTCACTTCATAGTGGGAATGCCACGAGTCACAGGGTTTAAATTAATACGTGCTGGTAACGATAACGGCTGACATAGAGGATACTCTCGATAGAGTTAATAGATTATCTAGGCACAGTGTCTTGTACAACGAAAAATAATTGACAATAAGCAATGGAACCTGGGTATAAGCACCGGGAATACGGACTCTATTGGACCCCATCAGTAGCACCTGGAATCGATGTAGATACTTTAAATATTGTTACTCCAGTATTATCCAGTAAAATCCAGAAGAAAAACAAGAAGATCCAACGTGGTGGTGTAGGCATAATGCGGTGTGACTGTCGAGTTTTTTTGTCGTGTCTACTGGGTGTGTGTGGGGGGGGGATACTAGGCGTGATACTAGTTTGTGAGATGATTTGCTCGTCCCACGTCTGTTCTGGAGTTTTCTCGTCACGGTGCGTGTTCTACGTTACATTCTCCGAGCTGCTTAATAACCTACAGCTTTCTTAGGAAATCCTGTGAAATCTGTATTCTGAATTGTGATTGTGGTATGTTTGTACGACACTGACTGACACAGTGTTACCAGATATTGTTAACATCTTATGGCTAGTCTCTTGACTCTATACGTATATAGTTATCTAATATAAGTGAAATTTGATACACTGAATTTATGTAATCATTATTTTAATATGCATTTTAAATTATCTATGCACGCACATTCGTCAAACAACTCTTCACTACATAAAAGGCCTTTCAGGGGATCAGACTGCATACACGACTTTCAACATTTTTAGCATGTGTACCCTTGGCCGGCAAACCTCCGTGTTAAGTTAAGTTAAATGATGTAAAAATAAATTAACAAAATAAAATAACTAAATTAATTCAAGTGATTCACTTACATGATCAAACATCAGGACAACCATCAATCATATTCATATTCATAATAGCGAGACCCGTTGTGCACTGGTGATATCAGGAGTAAAAAGAATCCATTTCCTGATATTATTCCATATAGGAAATAATTCCTTACTCGGGAAAGTGGTCCCGGAAATAATTAATATGATAACTGCCTTTTGTGCTCCCACGTAAAGGTTGTTTACGATTACAAATTCACCAGAACGATGACAGGAATTGGGTCGCCGCTATATTGCAGGATCTACCAACGAGAATGAGAGGCGACCGGTCTTATCACGTGTTGACGTTTCGATTCAATTAGTGTTTCATGACATACGCGTAAGTCATTGTATATAATACGCTCAATGGGATTGAGTGTTCCGCACACGCAGCCGCAGAAATGCGGGAATTGTGAGGGTGTACTGATTACCGTCTCAGTTTGACAATGGAATTCCCACACATATGCAAAATGTAACTTATCACCAAAACTCGCGGTGCGTTGTAACCGGGAGCAGGGGTGTATCCAAGATTTTTTCTGGGTGGGTCGTGAAATCCAGTAAAATTTTTTTGGACCTTTTCACAACGCAATAGCAGCAAGATGTGTTTACAATGTCGATACAACAGGGGCGTGTACAGGATTTGTACCAGGGGGGGGGTCTAACCGTAACCAAACTTGGTAAGCACGCGAAGGGGGGGGGGGTCTGGGGGGCCGCCCCCCAGAAAAATTTTGAATTAGACCTCCTTAGATGCGTTTTCTGCGCGAGCAGGGGGGTCCGGACCCCTGGACCCCCTGTACACGCCCCTGACATTGAATTAAAACCCAAACAATTTGTTTCAAAAAAAATTTATCAGTTTAAAAAAACAAGTTTTGATTCTAGTTGAAAACAAAGTTTTTTTGAACTTTTGTCTTTATCTTGTCTTGTCTTTGTCTTTGTCAGTCTTTGTCTCTTTTTATGAAAACAAAATTTTGTTTAAAAAAAAGGCTCAGTTTCAGAATTGCTGGAATTGGATAGATTTACGTCAGCCAATTGGCAATGTCTTTGAACCATTGCTGTACGCTGATCTTATATTTATGTCATTGTAAAAGGCCCTCGAAAAAAATAGTCTTTGGAAAAAATGTGGACCTTTTAAAATTTTGGGGGGTCGTACGACCCTCACGACCCCCCTGCATACACCATGGGGAGGACAATATTATAGACTGTAGCCATTGTGACTGCAAGGCGCAGTTTACAGGTAACACGTTTATCATAACTAATGTAGGCATAGCGATGTGACATATATCATGGGTATAATGTCAGAAGGAAATGGCCGTACTGCGCAGCATGGGGAAAGGTTTGTTGAGGTTGAAGAGAGATTAGTCATGCCGTCAGCCATATATAGAACCGTAAAAGGTCCTACTGTTGTAGCATTCGTTCATGAACGTAAACAAGTTTCTCTGGATCGCATATTGGTGAGAAATATGATTTACGGAACAGAAGTTATTGTACGCTGCGTATTGTGTGTATTTTGCCGCTCCTTATTTTTCTGGCGATATAGAACAACGCTGCGTGTGATATATAAACAATAAATATAATAATAATAATAAATAATAAATAAATAAAAATAATATAAACAACAATATGTGAATAGTTAACTAACACTAAGCGTCTAGACGCGTTTTTGAGTTGGGATGTTTCCATGTACATGGCACGCTACTGTCATGTACTTGTAGGATTATTTTACATGTACATGTACATACATGTACATACATACATGTACGTACATACATGTACATATATATACAATCATAACATATATATAGGCCATTGTTCACGTTATCATCTATATAGGTTTTCACATTTCATACGTTTACAAATTACTTGCACTAGTTACACGGGTTGGCGATCTATAACAAGCGGGACAGCCTACAACAACACATGCGA
>NW_014577812.1:139097-147181 GCF_000485595.1 Priapulus caudatus
GGGCACAAGTTACGGTCCTCGCTCCATTCTCGTACAGGTGTCGATTCCCAATGCACGCAATTTTCTCGAGATAGCGTGCTTTGGCTACGTTGTCTAGTGAATCAAAGTGCTTGTCCATACTACGTACACTTCAGACAGTTGGCAAATGTGCATACACCAGATATTATAAAACGCTGCGTTTAATTGCTAGCTATAAGCAGTAAAATCGTTGAAATTTCTGAACACTCGCGATGTAAACAAATTCAAGTTTGTAATGAAGCTAATTCAGCCATACTCATTTATAATAATTTAAACCGGCAGATTCGGTGACAGGGACTGGCCTCGGGTGACTAATCAAACACTCGGCTCATTAGTGCCAAGGCAGTAGGACAGTGGTCACTCCCACTGCCAGTCCCTGTCAACGAATCTGCCGGTGTAAAGTCTTATAAATAAGTATGGATGAATTAGCTTCGTTACAAGTCCATGATATGTGTTGCGTGCAATCTCCGGACTTAATTGCTTAATCTAGCAATCCGCCGACTGTGCGGCAACCCCATCGAACTCTAGCATCCCAACCATAGAAATAGATAGATAACCATCTATCTATTATAGATAGATAGATAACCATATTATAGATAGATAGATAACCATAGAAATAGATAGGTTATCTATCTATTTCTATGATCCCAACCCACGCTAATAAATTAACCTGCATGCAAAGGCCTGCAAAACCAGACCTGTGTAATCTCATTGAACACTAGCAGACTAGCATATCTCTACCCACGCTGATAAACCAGCCTGCAACACCCTGTAAAACCGGGTCTGCACAATCATATCGAACTCTAGCACCCCAACACGCGCTGGTAAACCTGTCTGCAAAACCGGGATCCACTCACTGCTAATATAGATTACTATAATAACAATATCGTATGTACAATCTATCGATGTAAAATCGGTAGATTGCGCATATCGGTAACACGTGTTTGCAATTCCGACTACCAGTATGGCTGGCGGCACGGGATTGTAGGTAATATTGCTATTTTTAGTCCAAGTCGCGGAACCCTCTATAGTATATAATACCAGTATACAATAGTGAATTTAGCCAGAGCGAGAGCGCCATCTGTCGTGGAGTTTGCACGAATACCCATGTCAGCGTCAAATGTCACGTGACTATACGTACCGCTGTGTTAGAGGCACCCGGCAGTTAGATGCGATATGATATGACTACTAGACACTTAGGATATGACTACTAGGCACTTAAAAAAAACCCTAACCCTAACCCTAACCTAACCTAAACCTAACCTAAACCCTAACCCTAACCCTAAAAAAAAAAATTTAATTTAATTAAAGTGCCTAGTAGTCATATCATATCGCATCTAACTGCCGGTTGCGTGTTAGAGCAGGATGTCACGTGACTATACGTACCGCTGTGTTAGAGCAGAGTTTCACACGTGCGTGTTCACTACCGACATCTACCGGTGACAACACGAACGTATTTTGACGGTCAACTTATTCGCTAAAAACACGCTAATCGAATCCTTGGTTCTTATAAACGTCCAAAGAGACTATATGAGTTATAGCAGGTCTACAAGGAGAAGAAGTGTCCGCGAAGATAAACTGCTTATTCTATTTATATGCACATGAGAACAAAGTAATTAAGTGGCAATTAATGTGCTACAGCTACACAGCTATACAGCTAGGCAGACACCCAGACTAGATAACACGCAGGAATTCAATCTAGATCAAGAGTACATAATAGAGATCTCTATCATAGATTCTCTATTATAGACATCTCTATTATATACTCTTGATCTAGAATCCTAGATGCATATGTAAAATGCTGCCACTGCCGTGTGCAATAATCGGTGATGATCGACGCTCGCGTCAACTCTATCCCCCCAAACATACCAAACCCTCCCCTATATTAACAGACCCGTAATCCTCCCTCTCAAGCACGGCAGATAACGATCGCTGTAACAGTCTACATGGGTTATATCTTGGAGTAATTATTCTGACTGATCATTCTGGCTGACAGAATGATTACTTCAAGGTTATATCTATAGATCTACCACGTGGAGGTCACAGACAATTCTCGAATCACAGCTAGTCTACAGCGTCTAACGATAAACGCACTAGCAAGCAAAGCTACCTTAACGATTGAACGCCGGCGGTTTACTAACGAGTTTTCGATCCCCGCCACCATACTCTGATAAAATCGAATGGCGTGCTCAAATTTCTGTGCCTGGATTCTCCTGCGTGTCTGATTGGAAAACCTCCTCCAAGAGCCAGAAGGTGACGAGTTGGCCTTTACCTTTCATATCCACCAATCCCCTCTCGCTTATTTGAAAGCAACCAAACGTATCTAGGATTTCTTTGGTCTCTGAGCTGATGTGAATCTTTAGAGCTGCAATGCGCGAAGAAAATAATTTTTCGCTTACTCGTTTAATAAGCGTGTTAGAACGATCTAGTTTTTATATAAAAATAGATTTAGCAAAATAATAACGACAATTGGAACGCGGCGACTGCACTGCGTCAACACGGGGGGCGCATCCAAGTTAGCTAGTTTCCTGAGCATAACAATACCAGACGCGTGTTGTATAACAAGTTGAGTACGTAAGAATATAAATTATGCGTGTACGATAACCGAACGTAGCAGCTCCGGGGCCGTCCATTGCTGCTCTATAAGATTATGGAGAAATACGAGCGATATATACGAAGTACGATATATATGCGCGAATACGAGTGATATATACGAAATACGATATATATACGAAATACGATATATGCGCGAAATACGATATATGCGCGAAATACGATATATGCGCGAAATACGATCGATATATACGAAATACGATACATATAGGCCCTACGAAATACGAGCGATATATACGAAATACGATATATGCGCGAAATATGCGTGAAATACAATATATATGCGCGAAATATGCGTGAAATACAATATATATGCGCGAAATACGATATATATACGAAATACGATATATGCGCGAAATACGAGCGATATATACGAAATACGATATATATACGAAATACGAGCGATATATACGAAATACGATATATATACGAAATACGATATATGCGCGAAATATGCGTGAAATACAATATATATGCGCGAAATATGAAGCGCCATGCTGCATATCTCGCGAGCGTGATTGTTGCCGTTACGTATGGGCAAGCCGCTCACCACCATGTACGCATCACCGATGGTCTCCACCTGGTTAATTCATGAAGAAGTCCGTGAGAAGTTCTATATTGTCTTCATACTTGTCAGTAATTTATAAGCGGAATATCATCGATTGATAAGCGTGTCGAACCATTTTGGGGTAGTGTACAGGGGCGGATCTAACTTTCAGGAAACGGGGGGGGGGGGGTGATATTTAAGTGAAGGCGTGCACAAGGCACTCTCCCTGGGGCTGAAAAATTTAGGCAGCTGTGTGGTCCCAGGGAAAATCGCCAGTTTCTATTAGCCTGCAGACTGACATTTTTGTTTTTGGGCCCATTTTACCAGTATCATAACAGTAGTCAGTGGCTAAACGGGGGGGGGGGTGTAACCCCTCCCTTCTAGATCCGCCACTGGTGTAATGGATTGGCGTTCTGAAGAGATGGTTGAGGTCTCTTATTCACACATCTGATTTCATAAATCAGAATTAGGATACACGACAGAAGTATGCGTATATTGGGGAAACCTCGAAACAATCGAATCAGTTGTGTGGGCGGTGGGTCTGTTTTCTACTGCGGGAAACTTGTCGTTTGAAATCGCGGGAAGTTAGATAAGTTGTATTTTTGCGTACGTGTGATGGGTTCACGTCGCAACGTAGATTGAACCAATAAAGCTAACGTGTTTGTTAATTGCGCTCGTTCATTAGTAGGCAAAAAATTGGCTCATCATAATTAGGTTCATGACTCAGCATTCAGATTTCAGGTTTACACAGTTGTACGCCAGTGCCGTGAAGCAATATTGTTGGCGGCAGCAACCTGCGGATTATGGCATCGGTAATTAAATGTAAGCCTGATCGAGAGACTCCTAGATTGCTTCGTCAGGGCATTTGTCTCTGCAAATCTAAACGAGAATAATTAAAAAAGAGTTTTAAGTAGAAACTTGGCGATGATGATACAGGACTAGAGATTGTAATAGCCTCTGTTACCTCTCGCTGTCGAGGAATACTGCCTTGAGAGCTCGCCAATATAAAAAAGCAGGGTTTTTCGTGACCCTTCAATGTGATTATTAATAATTTAGTAAGTAACTAAAAGTAGCTCAAGCGCGAGCGCCTTTTTTGTAAGAAGTGTAAATAATCGAACCGACAAATGGCGGCTGCGTGTGGTGTATTACTGGTAGCGTGAATGGCAAATGTAACGTCCTTTGGTGACCTTGGTGGTCACGTTTACTAATTATAACGTCACAAAGCTCTTTAACACATAGCGTATATTAAAAAACTAGGTTGTTTATGAAAATCTTAGCTTCAATTGACTACGTCATGAATTTTCTATGGTGTACATTTGTAAAATTGTAATTACAATTTTTTTAAATGAAAAGTAATTACTAATGGCACTAAATTTATCCTCAAATTTTTACCTGATAAGATTGTTTTTCAACTAGATAAAAATCCAAAATATCTGGGTGATTTGACATATTATTTATCACGACATTAAATGCTTGTTATGGGCTATGTGTGAGTCACGAGTGATTGTTCACATCGAACAATATAGCAAAATGGAAAGTATATAATGTAGCAATTTAACCACAAAAAGTAAACAGAATCACTGGTGTAACAACTAATGGTCAAAAGTGCACATAATTTTTTTTTAACTTTTTCTATTTAATGGTGACGTAATCACTTTCAACACCGAATATAGCATGTGCTATTCTGCGGTTATACCCTGCCTGATCAAACGGCTTTCTGTATGGCTACCCTTAATTAGTAAGCTACTTAATAAGCTAAAAACAATATAAATGCCAAGGCGAGTCCGATCGTATGACATGTAATTTCATGTCATCTATGATGAAGCCATATTCATGTAAACCGGGGCAATATGATGGCGATTGTTGACCGTCGCTTCACATAGCGGTTTACCACGTGCACACATAACGCGTGTGTATGCATGGCCAACCCCGGATAAGCCGCATACACTGGCAGACATGCACTACCTCCTCCCCCTACACACTCAACATGAATCTACATCTGACCGTGGTATTAGCTTCTAACAACACTTCCATCCTGTTGTTCGTCTAGGAACGTTAATCGATCTATCCGCGAATTGACGTGATACACATTTGGGCGGGGGGGGGACACATTGACATACACGCTAACACAAACTTATTGTAGAAAACGGTATAGATTGCCTGCCCGCCTGCTTGTTGTTATTGTACGCTATATTACTAATATATGTTGTATGATATGACATGATATACATCAAGAGCTGTATGTGTAAATCTGTGTCTATGTATGATGTACATGATATTTACAGGCGTACACCGAAGGCATAGTCAATATTGCACGGCTGGGCTTACAGTCGCGCGCGCGCGTGTATGCGCATGTGCGTGTGTGTGCGTGTGTGCGTGTGTGCGTGTGGGCGTGTGTGCGTGCGTGCGTGCGTGCGTGTGTATGCGTATGTGCGTGTGTGCGTGTGTGCGTGTGCCATTGTTGATTGCATTCAATACACATAGACTTTTTTACTGTTTGCACCACGCGCTGGAAGTTAAATCTTCAATAGAAAATCTTGCGCGCAAAAAGTGCATATCTTACCTTATAGACGTCATATTTCACGAGTATTGCATCGAATAGGGTGTAAAGGTCGTTGAGCAAGTCAATCACCTGAAACCAGATAAAAAAAATGGGTAATCACTGCGAGGTGATCTTTGGTGAAGTTAGTCGTGCAATTACCTGGAAGAATGTAGCATATAAAGAGCAATGCGTGAGGCGCTCAGGACATTCTTAAATTGACTACGTCACGAATTTTCGATGGTGTATAGTTGTAAAATTTTTAGTGCAATTTTTTACATGAAAAGTAAGTAGTAACGGCACTTAATGTATCCTCATATTTTTACCCGATAAGATTGTTTTTCAACTAGTTAAAAATCCAAAAAACCTGGGCGATTTGATATATTTATCGCGACATTAATGCTTGCTATGGGCTATGTATGAGTCACGAGTGTTTGTTCACATCGAACGGAATCGTAAAATAGGAAGTATAATGCAGCAATTTAACCATAAAAAGTGAACAGAATCACTTACAGTTCGTGAAAAAGTGGACATGATTTTTTTACTTTTACTATTTACGGTTACGTAATCACTTTAATATTATTAACCCGCACATGAAAGACACGAGCGACTTATAGACGTAGACAGGTTATTGCCAAATTGGTCTCACTTAAAAATTATAAAAATGAATGCAATTTCAAGCTGTATTATAAGTTGCGCAGTTTCATCAGTTTTTGCGTTGGCTCTCCGGAAATTACTGAGCGTAACCAGCTGTTCGCTCGTTCGTTTGTTCTAAATGTTACCCGTACCGCTATTTACTGCCCTTGCTCATTGACGTTGAGCCTACCCTAATCGTTAGACTAGTAAAATGAGACAAAGTAAATTCTACAAAATCTATCCCGCGTCGTGCACAGAATTGTCTCAAATAAAACCAGCGCAGTATTTTCTCTTGATGCATTGCGTCTTGCTGCGTCCATGTCTAATTTTCGTGATACTAATCATTTCCATGCTTCGGCTTCACTGCTGCTACATCAGTCGATATTCAGACAGTACGTTTTCACGAGCGCTACAACACAACTGCTGCTGCCCCCGGCACTTGGAGCGTTTCAATAAAATGTAATTCTACAACACAATCTGCCTGCGCCCCCGGCCCCCGCGCCCGTTCACATAAAATCGTAATCCTAAATAATATACGCATATCTATTTGCCTCACCCCCAAAAAGTCTCAACGTTTCTCTACTCCGTTCACCGAGCTATTAATTATGCCGACATGACACATCATATTTAATCGTGATCAGTGTGCGGACCACGCCGTGCGTGCGTGGTACATGTGTGTTGCAGAAGAGCATTGCATGCAATTTACAGAAATTGTCGGCAAAATAGGCGAAAGAGAGTAGAGAAACGTTAAGACTTTTGTAGGAAATAGATTTTCGTATTATTTAGCATAACATTTTAATGAAACGCGCGAAGCTGCCTGTGGCTGCTGCTGCTGTGGGTGCTGGCTGCGCTGCGAGCCTTGCTAAGCTAAGCACTAAAGCTGCCAACACCCCCTGGCTGCTAAACAGCGCTACTGGCTGCTGGCTCGCTGCCCCGCTACGCTAGCTACTGCTGGCTCGCTGCTGCTGAGCTCCGCCTGCTACTGCTGCTGCTGCTGCTAGCACCTGCTGTGGTGTGCTGCTCGCTTCGCTCCAGCTTCGCTGGCTACTGCTCTGCTGCTAACTACTACTACTGCCCGCCGCCAACCGCTGCTGGCGCTGCTGCTGACGGCTCGCTCACAGATCGCGATATGTGAGATGCTGGCGCTGCTGCTAGCATGCTCTCTCACCCGTCGTAACCTGCATTCGTTGCTCACTACGGCGCTTAGTGACGTGAACCCGACAATATCGGAGAAATAGATCCCCGGCCCCACACACCTACAATAGGTTCTGGCGCCAACCGGCGTTCCTTCCTATCTCCAGTTTGCTCAGGCGACGGATCTATCCGTGGAATAAACGAGCTGACAAAATGCTTTTAACAATTTGAACGCGCAATATAATCTCCGGTTCGGCAGGTGTGCTCCGCGAGTGGTATCTAGATGTTACGGCGCCCGTTGGCTTATTAATTCCCTATAGTCCGGTCTTGAGTTTTGTAAAACATTTACCATTTAGTACGGTTCTAGCTTCTTCTCCTTCATTTAATATATTTGAACTTTTATTCTGCAATGAAACTGATGATAATTTTTTGAATAATATATAATAGAATATGGTAACTATATGGTAATAATGATCACGATAGGCACACAATTTTTCTTTTTCATTAATATTAAACCATCAACACACATTATATCAGCAAATACATTACTTATTACTACTTATACTACTTTACTTACTCCGATCCAAGACAGCAATT
>NW_014577812.1:153771-158471 GCF_000485595.1 Priapulus caudatus
GTGTGTGTGTGTGTGTGTGTGTGTTGTGTGTGTGTGTGTGTGTGTGTGTGTGTGTGTGTGTGTGTGTGTGTGTGTGTGTGTGTGTGTGTGTGTCGTGTGTGTGTGTGTAAGTATACACACATAATCGTAACAGAGTGCGTGTGGGCAAATAATACGCTTTCGTTTTATATAGTTTCGTTTCGTCGGCTAGATATTGCGTTAGCTCGCGCGGTTGACGGCTATTACGCACTACATAGATCCAATTCACATTGAAATATTACGCAGTCGACTCTACTTCAGAATTCTGGCGTAAAGTAACCCAGGATGTTCTCTAAAGTCAGTCGCTCTAGCTCTAAATAGAGCGATTGACGCGAAACGCGGTATTTACAATTTAGCGCTAGCTCTCGCATTCACGCCTTTCCACTCGTGTTGTGAGAGGCCGTAACGCGATGCTTGCCGGCTATTTCGAGATATCTATCGTAGAACTAATGATTGCAGGCGACACTAACGGTACTGAACCTTCGGATCATCGCGATTTTTCTGTATATACTGATAGCGAACGTGACCCGCGCATGCGCATGGCGGCGCTTCTATCATGCGTGTGTCTTCTCGGCAAGATGAGAAACCAACAAACTTATAACGACGTCGGTATTCGTCCGCTATAATGCCGACAGTAATCACTTAAGAGCGAGGAGATCAAGCGCAAGCTAATCGACTAATTCCTCTTTGTGCCCATGCGAAAACACCGGCAAAATATTCACGCGCGGGTGTCCCCGCGTATCGGTGGAATTTGGCAGGAAATTTTGCCCCCGGGAAAAGAAATCATCGTAACGAGTTGTTTATACGAGGAGCGTCACATACCCCCAGGCCGAGATGTGTGATGAATATACATAATCTATTACATATATATATATATATACGCCTATATACATTTACGATAATAATAATTACTCTATACATTGATTTTACCAATATATATATATATATAGTAGAAATGTTCTTTGGTTGCACAATATTCAGATAATATAGTTAACAAAAGAATAATCTGACATTTACTTTTACACTGCTGCTGCTGCTGCTGCTCTTCACCCCGTCGTACCTGCATCGGTGTGCTCCCGGCGCTTAGTGACGTGAACCCGACAATATCGGAGAAATAGATCGTCACACTATCATAGGTTTCTGGCGCCACCGGCTTTCCTATCTTCAGTTGCTCGGCGACGGATCTATCCGTGAAATAAACGAGTCAAAATTGCTTTTACAAATTGACGCAATTATATCTCCTCGTTTCGGAGGGTGTGCTCCGAGTGGTTACTAGATGTTACGCGCCCGTTGGCTTATTAATTTCCTTAGTCGGTCTTTGAGTTTTGTAAAACATTTTACCATTTTAGTACGGTTCTAGCTTCTTCATTTTAATATATTTGAAACTTTTATTCTGCTAATGATACTGATGATGATTTTGATAATAATAATAATAATAATTATGGTAACTATCATGGTAATAATGATCACGATAGCTACAATTTTCTTTCTCATTAATACCAATCACATTATATGCAGCAAATCGACATTACTCCGATCCATTAGACAGCATTTCCTGAATGGCATATCTCATGCTTCGTGGAAGACGTTACCTGATATAGCACGATCACGCATAAGAAACCTAATGAGGGGTACACGTAATTAAGCACGTTTACATGTTCAGTGACATAATCCAACATCGGTTTACTCGGCGTATAAAATGTTCTAGGGTTTATTTGGGCAATTAATATAACGTGTCAGTTTATCCTCAGAGCAGCATTTGTTTGGAAAATTAGCTTAACGATCTCTTAATTGCTTGTACATTATCAAGATATGGTTGACCAATCCTTGGACTTACTAATAACACATGTCCACTAGGCAGAAAGTGGGAGAGTGCGTTCGCCATAAATAATTACTTCGTGCTAACAAGCCTGCATATCGTGCACAGATTATAATAGTCCCCGCGGACAAACACGCTGCGCATGACGTCATCACGATGAATACATGAATACTGTAATGGTATCTCAGCTACGCACGCTCACAATGTAATTGTAACGATTTAAGTAATATTTGCTGCAAAAAAAAACGCACACAACGAACCCAAGAGAGACGCGTATAATTTAATCCGAAAGAATGGCGACGGAAATGCTAGATATTATTAAGAGTCTACAATATAATTTTCTATCATTATATTATAGACTCTTAATATTATTAAGCGAGACAACGTGGTGGCGACGCACTGACGCATAATAAGCCACAGGCACTTGGAACGTTTCAATAATAAAATAATGGTAAATAAACAAGAAATGTATTTACTACTAAAGTCCTAATGTTTTTCTACTCTTGTTCTCCTAATAGATATTAGTAATAATTTCCTGTAAATGCCGTGCTCCTCTGCAACACACCACATAGTTCTTTGTATATAATTTTTGTAGTTTAGTGCACAGCTGCGTGCGTGCGGTAAGTGTGTTACAGAGGAGCAACCGAACGGCATTTACGTGGAATCACTCGTCGATAGAAAACATATTATAAACATAAAGACTTTGGTAGTAAATACATTTCTTTTATTTTTTTATTTACCATCATTTTATTATTGAAACGTTCCAAGCGTATCTGTGGGATGAACGAGCGTGTACTTAGTACGTAGGTGCAGTTAGTACTTAGCCCTTTCTAGCAGTACGGGTCACTCACACGGGCAACACTTGATACAGAAGCTCCTCCGATCGCTTCTTCTCCTCGAGAAAGGCTTTAGTTCGTTCGTCGACCAACGCCTCCAAGTTGTTGGCGTATTGCTCCATGCGCTGCAGCAGCTTATCGAAGATGTTGCCGTCAAATTTCGACTGTCTGCGGAGTGGAGAAAGAACATGATACTATCAGGGGTTAATAAGGACAAATTTGTCATTATTAACCCTTGATACTATGAGCGGTCTCGGTTACAGACGGTCTCGCGTGCGCACGTGCAAGGGGAAAATGACGTCGACGCGTAAATGGTCGCCTGTCTCTGCGCCCGCGGCCGCACGGACACGCGCGAAAATGCCAAATGTGAAATGTCATAATTTAACATGAACACAATTATGTCGTATGTTCGTTGTGGTTTTTTTTTAGTATAAGCGGGATCCTATACGCGGATGGCATGAGCGTTTCTCGCGCGTGACAATGCGCTGATATTATCGAATGTTTTTACTGGTATTAGAAGCCCTTCGCAGTAGCACATGACGTCTTTCTTCTGGGATCTTTAAAAAAAAAATCCAAATTACTCGCAGACCTCACTGCTTTTCCGGGTTAAATTGATATAACGTAGCCTGACTGGTTACGCTATGATTTCTGTACAGTGCAAGCTGTCGTATGTATAGTCAGCCCATCTCCAGCGAGAGGGGAGCATTACGCGTGGCACTTGTTATCATGTGTTAGTTGCGTGCTATAATAAATTATAATAGTGTAATTTACATACAGTGTATGTATATTCATGTCATACATATATTCCAATAACTTCCAATGACTATATTTCTATGGTTTCAGAAGCTGCAGATCCCGACAGTGTAATTAAGCGAGACCAGATATTTGGTAGGCACATTAATTAACATTGTTAATCAAAACTATATAACATCTTCACAAACAGAGTTTAAGGAGAGTTTAAGCGTTGCACCATTTCATATTTATTGGCTCTGCCAATATTTGTCTAATTTCATAGATTGTCCATGCAATGGAAGAAAAAAACGGGGACGGAAAGTGACAGATTTTCTGGAATGCGCCCCACCTGTAAGCAGTGGTGTCACGAATGCTGCACTGTATGGAAGTGTGCTGGAACTGGAATATGTGGTAAATGTATATACTAAAAATATTTAACGGGTAAATCTATCGCTTTTACATATTAGGTTATTTAATTATGCTCAGCCTATACTGGGTTACATAAAGAACATATAAACCCTAAGGGGGCAGTGATGAATAATGGGAAATGTCTTAGTTTATCAAAGTAAATAACTATTAATAGTTTAATAATTAGGTTTGGATGATCATTCAGCGACTAAAGTATTTGTTGTACAGCCATATTGTGTTTCGTTACTGTTAATCTATTTATTTTAAAAACTGCTACCTAATTAAAACCACTGTTAGCAATGTTGATTTAACACTCTCCATTTTAACTTCAGGTAAAGTCAGCAAAGGTTTCTACAACTGACGTATCATACAAAGTAAAGTGGGGTTGGGTGTACAATGGATATCATAATGTAATTTTATATTGAGTTTCATTTAAGAAGTCATAGGTAAATTAAGGGTATTAGGTTTGGTTGGTTGTAGACGAAGAGCCAATAAACCTAATTAATGTGGTCTAACAATATCTTACTGTGAAGCTGCAGATTCAGTCAAATCGGTTTAACTCTGATAATTAATTTGGTTTTACCTAAAGCAAAGTATTAGCTTGCAAGTCATTACGCAACCTTTTCGGGAGTCTCATTTGGGTTGAACATTACCCTAGAATTTACAAAATTGCACTTAGAATATATTTTTTTCAATTTTCTTAAAAACGGCCATAATAAAGGTTCTAAATTGCTAAAATACAAGAGCTTCCGGGGGCTCCGCCCCCTGGACCACGGGAAAGGGCTCTGCCCCTACACCCCGCCAGGGGCCCTAGGGCGGGCCCCTGGACCCCACCCATTAAGGGCTTTGCGCCAAGGCGCTCGCGGTGTGTGCTGCTGGCGCACACT
>NW_014577812.1:158496-159919 GCF_000485595.1 Priapulus caudatus
TGTTGGCGTTTGCCGAACAGACGCCACTGTCGCCATTTTGTCTAAATGTTTGATAAATTCAATAACATTTATTGAAAAAGTAGACACAATTATCAAGGAGTAAAACGTATTTGTAGAGCTGAAATAAAAAATTCAGTTGTATAGTATGTACGTTAGCGGTAAGATCTTTGCCATTTAGTGTATTTGTCCCAGATAAGTGCACGAGAAACCACTGCCCGCAAGGGTTGATCAGAGCCAACAAGGTATTATCAGAAGTAGATAATAGGAAATCTGGTATTATTAAATTAGGTACCTAAAAAGCTAATGTTAGTAGGTCTATTAACGTTACACGTCGTTCAAAACGGTCTTTGATATTTTGAGACTTTATGTCCATGTCTCTCGTGTGTAAAGTATGCGATACACAATTAGTAAGTTGGTTAGGAAACTAGTAGTAGTAGTAGTACTAGTATTACTATTGCTAGTATTAGTAATGGTAGTACTATGTAGAAAGCAGTGGTTACGGATCCAAACGTGTATCTTTAGCAAGAAACACACCTGTATCTTTAAGCCGGGCTTATGTCGGGCTTGCGACGCGAAGCGATTGGCTTGCGACTGGTTTCTTGCAACTGGTTGCAAGTCGCAGCGACGATCGCGTCGCAGAGAAAGTTCGACCTAAGCACCCCTGCGACTGCCTGCGACTGCTTGCAACATGAAAAAATTGTCAGTCGCAACGCGATCGCAGCGATTCGCACATGCTCTACTCTTGCGACCAGTCGCAGAAACGCGCGACTGGTTCCACCGGTCGCAAGCATTGTTTTTATGGTTACTACACTACACTACCTACATACGCTGCCTTGCGATCGCTGCGACGAGATTCGAATGCATAATGAACAATGCATAAAAGCTAACAATACGAATGAAACAATCAGGCACTGCACTCGCAGTAAATTGCAGTGCGTCGCGATATATATCTATAATAATAATAATATTATACACTCCTGATATTACCAGCAAATATCACTATTGATATGCTCCTGATATTACAATATATACCGTATTTACTTGTGTATAAACCGCACTTTTTTGTACACAATCTCAATAAAAACAATCAGGGGGTCCGACTTGTAAAAAGAAGCTAAGAAATCTTGTTAATGTACCAATGTTTGTACCAACCTTTCAAGGTACAATTTGGGGTGCGACTTATACATGAATAATAATTATACACGAGTAAATACAGTACATGTAAAATCGTAATAAAATTCACACAACGTTTATTTTTGCGTGCCAGCACGCTCATTGTGTGTCATTCCCGATTGCAGCATTTTCCTCAATCCCAGGATAAAGTTTTGCTGTCGTACTCTCATCCCAGCGATTCCCATCCCATACATATTGATTCAGTAATGAACATGCCCCAAGCGACTTTTAAACAATCGTACTCCCCCCC
>NW_014577812.1:162527-163875 GCF_000485595.1 Priapulus caudatus
TATATATATTGTGTGTGCGTGCATGCATGAGTATTACGTCTATACACAAACACGCTGCGTAGACTCGACGCTGAAATCTTTCCCAGTTACCAACCTTCCTTATAGAAAAGCTACGAAGCCTTCGTCTACAGTTTGTAACCTTTCCTGCTATATAACCGAGCTGTGCGATCGCAGGCGCTATACTATGTCGCGTTTTAACGAGTTTATAATTAGACTCGTTTCACGTTTCGACTCCGGGGATGCACCTTGAAATGAATGAAGCACGGCTTTCATAATTTCACGAAAGCTTTGTGAAGGACGCGGTAGTGCGTTAATTGTATTTTAATTTCAGTAATGAAAAGCTAAAAGGCACTAAGCTAGTTACGGTAAAAACCCATCGAATTAGTTCATCGACAATGTCATCAGTCAACGGATACGAGTGACTTAAACATTTTAAAATGGAAAATAATTACCTGACTTGCGTCGACATGGTTAATATACCTCAAAGTTATCCGGGCGTAAGAGGAAGACAACTGGAGTTAGGCTTCGAGTAAAAGTTTTGCCTAGAGTTATAACCAGACTAATGGTTCGTCCAAGCGATAGTGTCGGGAACATTATTAGGGTTGTGCCCAAAGATAGGATTAGGATTATGGTTTGGTTTCGGGTTACGCTTACTGACATGGGTTTTAAAGGTTATTATATTAATATATGTTAGGGGTTATGTTGACGGTTTATGGTTAGGGTAATGATTAGGTTTGGTATTAAAGAAATTTAATGATAGAATCGGTTTTAATATTAGGGTTAGGATCGGGGTTAGCAATAAGAAACTAATATAAGCACACGCAAGATAATAATAAAACACGCGCGTGCACGCACGCACACGCACACACACACACACACACACACAAACACACGCGCATAGAAAAAGAGAGAGAAAGGCATAGAAAGAGAGAAATACTCACATTAATGATGTCATCGATGAGCGAATAGCGGAACAACCAGTCAAGCTTGATGGCTTCATTCTCTAGGATGTCGGACAAACTGCCCTTCGGACAGTACTCGATGAGGATGCCGACGTTTGGCGCGTCTACGCATGCGCCGACGAAGCGCGTGATGTTGTTGTGACTGAGGTCCCGCATCTGCTTCAGTTCGATGAGCAGCGCTCGATTGACTGTGATCTTCTGTTTGCTGAGCGCCTTGTAGACAATAATGTTGCCCTGCCGCGACAACGCAACGTGTATGTGTGAATACACACACTCACTGTCCAACGACGCAGGGTATACCCGAACATACATTAGAACGTTTATTCACACACACACACACACACACACACACACACACACACACACACACACACACACACACACAC
>NW_014577812.1:164776-178052 GCF_000485595.1 Priapulus caudatus
AGAGAGAGAGAGAGAGAAGAGTAGGTACGAAACGGTTTAGTAGTTAAAACCCTTACGTTCCTACACTATATATATATATATATATATACATTATGGACGCAGAAACTGAAGCGAGAGGGGAGAAGAGAGGGAAAGCGAGTTAGACAGCTTAAACGCAAATAGATTGATGGCACACCACACACACACGCACACACACACGCACGCACGCACGCACACGCACACACACGCACACAAACACACGCACGTACGCACGCACGCACGCACGCACGCGCACACGCACACGCACACGCATACGCACGCACTCACGCACGCACGCACGCACGCACGCATACGCACACACACACACGCCCGCACGCACGCATACGCACACGCACACGCACACACGCACACACACACACACACACACACACACACACACACACACATGCACACACACGCGCGCGCGTGCACAAAGAGAGGGAAAGAGAGCGAACGAGCGAGAACAGTATGTTTATAACACGACATAATAATAACTTTTAGGGAAATTTCTATAATAAATTTACGTCAGCTTTCCTACATTATATGAGTCACATGGTTTTACCTTGTACACTCCCGATTTTGTAAACATCTGCTGAGTATCGGCGAACGACATCGTATCGTTGTCTTTCGCAGAATACGTTGCCTGCGAAGCAAGAAACAACACTTGGAACACAACACTGGAAAATGTCATTCTCATTGCAAAAACTGTAATTGTTGCGCAGGTGTATATGTAATATATATAATAAGATCCACCCGCCATTAAAAAATTGGTGAAGATTGCTCCTTGAATGCATGACGAATATCAGACATTTATATTGACCGTGTATATAATGCATAATATATCCTCTACATTGTCAGCGAATTAAACAGCATCGCGAGCGTATAAACCATTAAATATAGCGCAATACATCTATTACACATTTGCAACATGTGAATGCGTGTGCGTGCGTATGCGTGCGTGCGCGCGTGTGCGTATAGCCCTATGCTGTGTATTTTTCCAATTTTTTTTGTTTATATATGTGTACATAAATATATATATTATTGTTATTATTCTAATATGTGATAACCTACCATAGACAAGCGACTAGTAGATGTGATACTTTGCGCGCCGCGTAACTTGAAGTGAATATCTTCCCACTTAACCTTCCACGACATGTCTGCTAGTTTCTGCTCCTGCTTCATCTTCCTGAAATACATACACAAATTTCCCGCATATATTAAATAAATAAATTCGTTTAAGTTGCTCCCTGTAATGCGCACGTGAGAATATTCACGTACCACGTATACGCGCACTATATAATATACGTTATCATTATACTGATACAATTTGCAAACGTTTCGCGAAAGCGCATTATAGCATTTACGCACGGGTTGATTTGACTATATATGGCATTCCTGAAGCAGTCAAAGCTGCCGCATAAATAAATGGGAGATTTATTGAGGCTAATCTCGGTGGTTAGACGCCAAATATGCCATTGCCGCACCGGCGGTTGCCGTAGCAACAAAAGAGAAAGCGTGGCAGTTAGATGCGAGCGAGGACGGGTACGTGATACGCAAAGTGATGTATACCTAGTCACTGTCAACAGCGGAGGTCGGAAAGATAGAGGAAGAACACAGCTGCGCGGAGAAGAATGGCGATATGTAATATCTAACTCTCGCTCTCTTTCTCTCTCTCTCTCTCTCTCTCTCTCTCTCTCTCTCTCTCTCTCTCTCTCTCTCTCTCTCTCTCTCTCTCTCTCTCTCTCTCTCTCTCTTTCTCTCTAGCTCTCGCTCTTTTACTCTCTCTCGTATATAATCTTACATTATAGGGAAAAGTTCGGACATGTAATACTGCCATTATGACATCGAAAATATTGTTGAGAGAGAGAGAGAGAGAGAGAGAGCGAGAGAAGAGAAGAGGAGAGAGAGATAGATAGAAATAGAGAGAGAGAGAGAAAAAGAGAGCGAGAGCTAGAGAGAGAGAGAGAAGAGAGAGAGAGAGACGAGAGAGAGAGAGAGAGCGAGAGAGAGAGAGAGAGAGAGAGAGAGAGAGAGAGAGAGAAAGAGAAAGCGAGAGGGGGTGGGAAATGAGAGACAGGACTGAGATAAGAGGAGTGTCAACGTGGGTACGAGTATTAACACCGAATACTCATTAACGCAACACTATAAAATCCGTGAGAATTTAGTCAGCAACAGTTCTCTGCGTTATTTGTTAAATTAAAGCTAGCCGGGCTTGGGGGTTCAACGCAGTTACCTGTAAATGATGAAGAAGGAAAGGCAGCCAAGGATGATCACTAAAGCTGTCATCCCACCAACCACTTGAGCCAAGGAAAGTTCTGGAATTACGTGAAAAAACTTTTATTTACAATTTTTATGGAGCTGTTATGTTGCTATGACTCCGGCGATGACGCATTCACAGCATGGTTAACAGCGTTGTGAGTTGCAGCTTGCCTTATATATTCAATCAGCAACTCAATCATGCACGCATAAGGCATCAGGAAATTATGCTACAGTATATAACGACTTGGTATCTTGTGATTTCATTTATTAATGTTTATTTGCTATATATATAAAAGATCTACATAGAGGGGCGGTGTAGAGTGTATAGTTCAGAGGAATGTAGCAATATACGGTGAAATTATATTTACTGTCCTCGATTAAAGACGGTAACTATAACAATTCGAATCACGCGCATATATACAAACAATTTCCCAATATATACTCAAAGTGCCTAAAAGCATCAACCCGAAAGAGAATAATTGTTCAAATTGCTTCATTTTTAGCGGCCGAAACTCACGACTTTACGGCAGTTGTCGATTTTACGTATTGGCAGGTGTCGTGTATTTATTATCCCCATGCAGCTATTCGCGTTCAGGTGACAGTGCTACGTACGTGTGTATACGTTTAGCGCTGATGATTGTGAAGGGAATTACCTTTTGGAATACACGACTCATCCTCGCCCGTAAAACCACACGGAGGCACGTCTATCGGCTTGCTGTTTCCTGGCCAGTGAGGATGAGAGTAACCCGGTTCGTACTTGCGCACCGAACCGAAGTAGTTGGCGACAACTTGAAACATTCCTCGGTCCAAGTCTAACATATCCAGCAGCTGGTAGTCACCGATCCTGTTTCCTAGATCGTCCATCGCGACCGTGCCCGTTATGCCTGCAAAAGGTGGCACCACCGGCGCAACATGTCAACCTACACGTTCTTCTAATAGTGTTGTTTATACAACCATTATAAACACACAACACTTACTCATACTAACTTTACTTACATTACTTCCTAAATTCGCTAAGTTCTTGGGAGGTATTTTTATTTTTATTTTCACTGTTGCTCGGCACAAGCTGTGACGTGGCCAGGACAACGTGAATATGCTAATAGTAGGCGATTATTTCGATAGGTAGCTTTGTATGCATGAGCGGTCTCGCCACAGAAGCTATTTATCGTCATGGGGGTATTATTAAAGATGTGTTTGTCTATATCTATGTAGCATATTAGACTTACAAAAAAGAGTTAATGTCGAATGGGCAGTTATGATTTTTATAATATAGTTTCATAAACTGTAAGATATGATAATCAGGAAATGTCTGAAAATGCGACAGTCGGACTTTGCCTGAGCTTGCGCGAAAGCACTAATGCAGATTGCCGAGTTCAAACGCAAGGCGCGAATTTTCCAATGGTGTTAAGATTAGTCCTTCAAAAACATGGCGCAAACCTGAACGGTTTTGTTGCGTTTTGCACCAGCTTTACAATACAACCCGCGCTATATTCAGGAAATTTGAGGCCTGTCGACAACATCATATCCGCAGGTCTAAAAACATGCGTTCAAAACTTCCATAACGTGTAATTATATTAGGTATATTCGGTAATAATAACTGATAATTTTCAGATGGGAACGAAATATATTTAATATTTTAACCTTTGAATAGCGACGAGCATGTAGTCGCAACTGTATACGCAATGTCGGAAAAATTCCCGCCTATACATCTACCGTCGTCTGGCGTGCTACGGATTCGCTCGCCATCATTACGTTTGCCATTACGTGTATATCACATTATATAATATATACACGTAATCATACTCGCTGCTAGCAAGTTTCAGTATGGCGCGTAATCTGTAACGGATGATGATCGCGGCCTGTGATTGCCGGGGTCACTATTTCGAATGCATTGCGCTTTTATCAGGTCTGAGACTGTTGATGCTCTTTAATACTAGTCATGGATTCGCGTAACGTACGAAGGGTTAATGTTTCTACGTGTAGTTTACCGCCCTGGTGAGTTTATTCGTCTGAGCGGAGCGATTAAAATTGTTGGTTGGTACTGGAAGGTTATGCGCATGCGCTAATTGTAACCGAAAATTTGCGATCGTGGACAGTTTAATTATCAGATAAGTTAATTAATTAATTAATTAAGTTAAGTTAATTAAGAACAGTTTAAGTTCAGTTATTGTGCTCTCGACTTCTCTGCCCTTCGACATTCTACTCTTCTCTCATTGCTTCATTTACCGTTTCCCCTTTCTCCTCCTCATACACTGTCCGCTTTCTCTACCGCGTCCCTTTCTCTACCAGTCTAACCCATGAACTCATCGTCCTTCGTCCTTCCATAGCTTCTCTCCCTTCGTTTACTTATTCTACCGTCTCCCCTTTCTTTGTCGTATTAGCCTTTCTTTCTCAATCTGGCTAAATAAACCCACGTTTATATTTATGTCGCATGGTATTGCTATTACCATATGTATAAGAATTACTTGGATAGATTATACGTATAGGAAGTCAGGTATTTGTTAGAACCGAATAATGTGCAACCAATATTAAATAAAAAGAACGCCTGTGCGTATAGATGCCCCTGCAGCTGGGGAATAGTGAAGTAATAATAATGGTCCCGAAAGATCAGAAATACAAAAATGTAGCATCAAATAAAAAATATTGAATAGAAAAACAGGTCCCGATAGATAACTCGCCAAGAGGCAGAGAAAAGCCAAAAGGAATGCTGGTGCGCAAATAAGACATCGTTGTGTTTGTGCGATAGCGACTGCATTTCTCATACCTCTTTCTCTACGTCTTTAGCTCGACACGAGCTCAGACTATAGGTCACACATGTATGCGAGATTCTATAAATGTACTTACTATACCTATATAGGGGTTTAGGGCGCTTTCCTACAAAATGGTGGGAGAGTTTGGTGATATATTTTTTTGATATATTTACAGAACTTGAGAAGTACTGTTGATTAATTTCAAGCTTAACTGGGACAATAGATTAATCTTAGATAAAACCTACAAGTAGTGGATTTTATTACGTCCCCTCTTACTGCCACTAAGTAGATATGGTTATGATACCTGAGGCAATGAAATAATATGGTAGTGTAATAATAAGGTAGTGTAATAGTGTAAATTATGGAGTTCTGCAATCGAAGATGCTTGGTTCCATCTACATAAAATGACTCATAGTGATTGAAGTCGCTTTATACATAATATTGTAAACTTACTTCCATACAACGCGACACCATTCACTCGTTGGATAAGTTAGGGTTAGGGTGCGCATCGTGCAACCGACTGTAAACCTGCCTAAATGTTGACTAAGAAAGCCACTCGAATGCCTGCGAGCAACGTCACCAGGTCCGTGCAGCAACGCAAGCATAGACACGTGAACGAGTTCTTGCAGTAATGGACTTATTATAGAAGACTTATTATATTATACTAAGTACGAAAATTGTAAAAAAAAAAATATGTTAGTCCTCGCGAGTTGTTCGCGGAACTATCTTAGCCACGCGAATCAGAGAAAGCGGCTGCCGTGAGTTACTTAGAGAAGGCTTTCACGGGAGACACTCGGTTAGTGTGGAGCTGAATGGATGGTAGTCGTTCGACACTCAAACGGTTAGGTAGTTTCGTGTCATGCACACTTTAGAAATTACGGTAGATAATGGTTGAGCACTTATGGCAGTCGATGAAAACTTGTATAGATGAAAGGGCTAACCGCTCGCATGGGCATATTCGGAGATAATAAAAGTTCCAGGGTGTGTTTTATCCGAGTGTTTAGTTACTTGGTAAAGAAATGGTGAATCGGAAGTGTGGGAATGCGTGCATATGTTAAAGATTAACCACTGCCTTATATAATGATGTGTGTGCGTGCGCGCACGCGTCTGCGTACGTACGCTCGCGCGCGCGCGTATGTCTGTGTGTGTCCGTGTGTGTGAGCGTGCGTGCGTGCGTGCGCGCGTGTGTGTGAGCGTGCGTGCGCATGTCTGTGTGTGTCTGTGTGTGTGAGCGTGCGTACGTACGTACGCTCGCGCGCGCGTGTGTGAGCTCGCGTGCGCGCGCGTATGTCTGTGTGTGTCTGTGTGTGTGAGCGTGCATGCGTGCGCGCGCGCGTACGTGTGTGTGTGTGTACGCGCGCGCGTCTATGTGTGTGAGAGAGCGTTGGTGCATGCGTGTGCGCGCGAGTCTGTGTGTGCGCGCGTACGTGTGTGTGTGTGTGTGTGTGTGTGCGCGTGTGTGTGTGTGTGTGTGTGAGCGTGCGTTCGTGCTTGCGTGTGTGCGTGTGTGTGTGTGTGTGCGCGCGCGTCTGTGTGTGAGAGAGCGTTGGAGCATGCGTGTGCGCGCGAGTCTGTGTGTGCGCGCGTACATAGATGTGACTTCGGCTCACCTGGAAACGTTGTGTTCCACATCTTCTGCGCGACTGCCAGACCGTCGGAGATATCGCCACCCTCGTCGGCGATGCGTCGCACGGACAGCGTGTGCATGAGAACAGCATCGTGAAATGCTCCCACGAAGTAGTTCACCTATACCAGTGGAGAAACCGTGTTATCAAGAGTTCACAATAGAAAATTCTAAATGGAAATTCTAAATTGTCTATTATTATGGACTCTTGGTGTTATCAAACAAACATCAGCTCGTCTGTAAGAGAAGAATTTACTACCGATAAATGTGCAGTACCATGTCCTGAAGGGATATCATCGGAATATAGCTGCATGTGAAAAACCATAACTCTAAATTTAACCTTTGTTGTAATCTCAACCCCAACCTTGACCCTAACGCTAATGCAAAGCTTAATTCAAAGCTGTAATTATAACCCTCTAACAAAGAAATTATCACGTAGATGGTTGAAAATAACACATGCCTATTTATGTCTTACTATAGGTAATAGGTCGCATATTTCATTAAAAAAAATATCTGCCACAATTTGGCACGAATCCAATCGGTTATTAGCAATCATGTGTAAATATATTGTATTATGTGTAATATGTATCATATAGCCAATAAAAAAGTAACCGGGCTTATGCACGTCCGCTATATCAAGGTCTCGCTTTCATCCAACCAACCAAATCCGATTACACGCCAACACGACAAATAAGGTCAACTTGATTACCACAATTTGATCACTATTCGACATCTAGAGGCCACGCGTTTTGCGAAAAGCTACATATATTCAGCTGATAGCCCACTGCATGGCAAGCGGCTTATGAGTTCTGCTGGAGACTTACGTCGTGTAAGAATAAAAACAAGCACATAGTTTAGAATTGCATTGTGTGTACGTAACAAGAGCTCGCAATGTATACACGGAATCTGCCGCGCTCCCGATAAAAAAATAATGTTCGAGTTATATTTCGCGCGTACTCGATGTGAGTACGCATTCACATCGCTAGATCACTTATAGGTGGGGGCGGGCATCCGGAAATTTTTGACTATTTGACCGGATGTAGATTGGATCCGATGAAAACAAACCGTAGTAACGCACCGCTCAATGCACGCAGCGCATAGTGCCAAGGAATTATGTGGTGTTTGGATGCCGCAATCACAGTCGTTCAAATGAAAAAAACGCTCATTCTTTGAGCTGCCGTAACCTAAGAGGAGGGACAGATGGCTAACAGCAATTAGTCAGGAGAACGAAGACGGCTTCCACTGGAGTCCCGCCGAGTCAAGGACCGTTTGTTCTGACCACTTTGTCCCCGCCACGGCACGGCCACAGCCTAGGTAAGATTCTTTTCGGTTTCTGTTTCTTACTCTTAGAATCAGATAATTTTAAAACAGTTTGGGAATCAAAATTAAACGTGCAGAGATCCAATTTCCAAGCTTCAGTCTAGACTTAATTACTACTACTAGTACTAGACAAATAAATAAGTCTAAAATTATAGTAGAGCCGTCATTGCTACCAGAGAACAGAAAATTGAATAATTCTAGCTGAGCGTGAAGAAATGAAGCAAGTAGATCTGAATGCTTAAGTAAAAGATTATAGTGTACATGGTGTAGATAAAGGTAAAGAAAAACTATGAATAAATTATTTAAAAATTTGGAATTACTTTTCTTCATGGCAATAAAATATAGTTCTTTGCAGAGATAATTTACAAAAACCTCTCTTTCATTTTTTATAGATCTCCCATCAATTTTCCCCCACCGACCCAACAGTCAACACAGAGCAGAACACAGTTTAAAAAGATAAAAGCGTCACGACTCACAAGGACACCGACTTGAAGAGAACATGCAGTCTTCAGTTTGAGGATCCTGAAGGGCTCGATGTCATCGAGGATTTTGTTCTTCTCAAAGAAACTGCCTCCATTCCCACTCAGACAGGATATATATACGGATAGAATTTTACTGTTGTTTGTATTACATGGGAGGGTGATGACTTGTACATAATGACGGCATGTAAATGACGACTTTAGCGGGGGTATTCATATGGATTTATCATTAGAGAAAATGTGGACTTTGACTTCCATGACGACTTGACGTGTTAGACGATGACGTCTTATGCGAGTTTTACTGTATTAATTTCCTGTTACCTGTTAGAGAACTGTATCATTTATTTTACTTTGAAATCATGTGATTGTATCTGTTTAACATCTGTTTATACCAGATTTAGTTTCAACAGGAATTACGGGTCCTTTCCATAGAGTCAAATGTAAAGACATTTCACACGAAAAAAACATGGTATTCAGTGTAAAATACTGGGTATGTTTTTCTGCTGATTTTTTACCCATTCTGTTACAAAAATGAATATTTATATATACAAGTAAATAATTATTTAGTAAAGCACATACCAAACACATTGCACTTATAATTACTATTAAAGCAATTTAAAGCAAAAAATAATAGCAGTAGCATACAAAACGAGGCAGTCATTAAATACAAATAATAAACCAAAAATTGCACTTGTGTGGTAATGCTGTATCAGCAACTGATGAATACAGTGTGGCCCCATTATAGCGCAATCGTTGAGGTCCTTAAACTTTTATCGCGAAAAAACAGCGGGGTTATGCTAAATCTAGTTTCACCCGTCGCTTGCATTGTTTTACCTGACAAGCTGCCTTAATTGCGATCGCTGCGACGAAATTCAAATGCGAATGAAACAATGCATACAGACATTTACACAACATGCACACAGCAACATTGAACAAGTCATGTAAACTTATTTAGTTGCGCGATCTATAGGCGATCGTCGCTTCGACCTAATTGCGCCTTCTACAACTTCCAGTGTCAATTTCTGCTCGTCGCTGTGAGTTGCGTTGCTGTCGACCTAAAGCCTAGTGCATGCCTGTGATTTTTGGTTGCTCGTTACTGCAACCTGCAACCGCAAGCGATCGGTCGATGTGTCACCGCGTGTGCGTACATGTGATTTCAAAGTAATTCTAGAGCAATTTGAGAGCGATTGGGAGTGACGAGTAGCTCAAAATCAAACGAGTTTGATTTCTTGCAATTAACTCGTCACAAGGGACCAGACTCGCTACAGGTTGCAGTTGCACATTCCCGCAGACGAAGCAATTTCATAGCAATTTTTACAGCGATTAATAATTCTAGAATCACTGCTGTCAATATATGCACTATACGTCATAAGTACCCGGATAACTCTAATGTAATATCAACCAATCAAATGCAAATAAATTCTGCTGTGCTTTCCTAATGGCGCTCTTCTGCTATTAAAATATTACATGGTGTCAGAATAATTACGAAATTCACGCCTAAAATGGAACAGTTTAAACCCCCTTCCCACCTCAATTTTGATGGGAATCTCGGAGAGAATTGAAAAAGAGGGATCGCGAGGCAGCGCTTCGAGCTTTACGACGAATACGGACGTCACGGGATACCGGAAACTATTGTATCTGACAATCAACCATTTAGCTCCCGTGAGTTCAAAGAATTTGCTAAGAAATGGAACATTGAACTATGTACCTCAAGCCCAACCTACCCCCAGTCAAACGGACTCAGTGAACGGGCTGTACAAACAGTTAAGAACATCCTTAGAAAGTCAGCCGAGGAAGCGAGTCACCCATACATCGCGTTACTCGTATACCGAAATGCACCCATTGCTGGAATGAATTACTCTCCCGCTCAGCAGCTGATGAGCAGGACACTTCGATCAAGATTACCAGCAAAAAGTACATCGCTGATGCCAAGAATTGCAAAGGATGCATGTGGGAAGCTCAAAATGAGACAGAATGAGCAGGCACGCCTATATAACAAGCATGCAAAACCGTTACCAGAGCTACAGACTGGTGATACCGTCAGAATCAGAACCCAGAAAACTTGGGAACCAGTTGTAGTACAACAGGAACACACGGCGCCAAGGTCCTACGTAGTACAAACGCCCAACAGACGTTTTTACAGGAGAAACAGAAAACAAGACTAAGGACATGCGAACCGAAACCTGTGATAACTGGTCCGGAACTCGATGAAATCCCGACAGCAGGAAGTTCGCTAAGGCACCATAAGCTCCCAGAACATGCCGAACGTACTGAACCGGCACGGCAGAGCACTACCTACACTAGTCGATCCGGGAGAATCATCAAGAAACCAATCAAGCCGTTACAAAGACTACGTCAAATCGTGATTTTGTTCTGTGTGATTGAACTGGTGGTAAAGACCAGTTCCAACAGTGGGCTATGTGCTAGCAACTTCTAGCCCAGCTGCAGAGTTTGTCTGTTAGTGTTCAAAGTTGAATCATAATTGATGATTTCGTTCTACTCGTATGATCTACTCATATTGCACTACTCGAAAAATTACAAAATAGATATTAAATAGCCAAACTACGTCCGTATTCTAAGCAGTACTAACTACCGCAGCAGCTGATTCGCGCTATTGTTTTCATCGGCCCCGGCTCACCGGACGTATTGCTAAAAGGAAGTGACGTCACTCCGCCCCCACTTGTAAATTACCGGGATCCCTACTCAAACGTTAGCAGTCTTGGACAGAGGGACGGGTTGCTAGTTCTAACTCTACGGCGTTAACTATAGTCCCTCTATGTTTTATCTACTCATATTTAGATCATCGTATTTTTGTTTTATATTTAATGGTGCGCATAATTATTTCTACCTTATTTTATTTCGGGCGGCCGTAACAATTAACACACGCGTGAATCACGCATGAACAGTGACGAATAACTAAACAAGTGAACATGTAAAAAAAACGCGCTACATTGTATCACGAGAACATCGCCGCTATTCGGCTACGAGAAAGAAAATCACGCGTGAATTTAGCGTGAACACTACACGGTATCGCGGGAACAGCAACGCCGCTACTCGGCTAATAAAGAGAAAGAAAATCACGCGTGAATTTAGCGTGAACACTACACGGTATCACGGGAGCAGCAACGCCGCTACTCGGCTAATAAAGAAAAAGAAAATCACGCGTGAATTTAGCGTGAACACTACACGGTATCACGGGAACACCAACGCCGCTACTCGGCTAATAAAGCGAAAGAAAATCACGCGTGAATCTCGCGTGAATGCTACAAGGCACCGTAGGTACGCAGGGACTCTATGCGCAGACGATGAATAGAATCGCATGATGAAGAGAATAAAAAGCTCTACATGTATTTTTATTTTCCGCATAGCTCCCTCCGTCTCCGTCTCTCCTGAGACGACCTCACATTACCTTGCTGTAGTGTTTTGGGGCAAAAAAAGCCTCCCGCAGTCACAGCAGCAGCAGAAACAGCAGCAGCAGAAACAGCACCAACAGCAGTAGCAGCAGCAGCAGCAGCAACAACAACAACAGCAGCAACAACAAAAACAACAGCAGCAACAACAACAACGACAACAGCAGCAGCAGTAGCAGCAGTAGCAGCATCAACAGCGGTAGCAGCAGCAGCAGCAGTAGCAGCATCATCAGCGGTAGCAGCAACAGCAGCAGCAACAAAACCAGCAGCAGTAGCAGCAGCAGCAACAACGACAACAGCAGCAGCAGCATCAGTAGCAGCACCACCTCCAGCAGCAGCAGCAACAGCAGCGGTAACTCAACAACAGCAGCAACAGCAACAGCAGCAGCAGCAGTAGCAGCATCAGCAGTGGTAGCAGCTTGCCTGCGGCAACCGTACGCGGGCTATAGTTACTAGAGCTATGGTTGACCCAAGCATCAACTGGTAGACGGTAGGGGCATTCGTTCAGGGAAAGGCCGATCGCCAATAGTTTTATCTCGTATCACTCGTTTGCCTCATGAAATGTGGAAGATTATCCATAATTCACGTAGTCAATACATCTAGTATGATCTACTCGTGTTGCACTACTCAAAAAAATACAAAATAGATATTAAATAGCCAAACTACGTCCGTATCCTAAGCAGTACTAACTACCGCAGTGCTCAGCTGATTCGCGCTATTGTTTTCATCGGCCCCGGCTCACCAGACGTATTGCTAAGGGGAAGTAACGTCACTCCGCCCCCACCTATATAGTGAACGTTCGAAACGTATGAAAGTCTAACAAAGCATAGTTGAACGATTATTCAGGACCGAACACCGTGCTGCGTCTATTCTTCTGTGTTGCAAGGTAAGCGTACTGCAGACCGCCAGGAGTCTCTACAGATTCCGTGCAGACTTAATTCGCAGACGCGGACTGCTCAGTACATTTCATAGTAACGTGGCAAAATGTAGGCGTGTGTGTATTATATTTAAATCCTATTCATTTAAGTTTAAAATAGAAGTTACTAAGGAACAGCGATTTATTATCAAAATGCGTTTTCGGTAAATTTGCCCTTCCAGCAAAGCTTGTATGACAAGCTGCGATCTAATGGGTTTCTATGTTGATATTTCTATCTCTGATGTTGAAAACATACAAATGTTACACAAAGGCACACGCACAGGCACACGCGCGCACACACTAAACACCTATACGTTTGCAACAGATCAATTCATTCTAACGATTCATTTGCTCGCATAAAGTCGCAAGCCACGGTCCATTTTCCTGGTCCTAAATCACCTAGCACCGCTATACGACATAGAATCGCACACACACACACACACACACACACACACACACACACAACACACACACACACACACACACACACACACACACAC
>NW_014577812.1:179445-179879 GCF_000485595.1 Priapulus caudatus
TGAAAGAGCGAGAGAGAGTGCGTGCGCGGGTAACACGGAGAGAGAGAGAGAGAGAGAGAGAGAGAGAGAGAGAGAGAGAGAGAGAGAGAGAGAGAGGTAGAGAACTTGCCAACCTGTTTTCCAGATTGCTTGGCCCCTTTCTGCCCAGACGTCGCTGCGAAAGCGCTCCATATAGATGAAGACATAGTCACCTCCTGTCATACCGTGATCGTAGGCAGCTAGCAGTATCTCCCGCAGGTGGTCGCGCGACGAAGCTAGAATGCCGATCACTGCACACAACACAACGATCAGTATCATGTAGTATACGGTGTAACTTCGCACCAGTTACAATCGTGGATGTATGTGTGTGTGTGTGTGTGTGCGTGTGTGTGTGTGTGTGTGTGTGTGTGTGTGTGTGTGTGTGTGTGTGTGTGTGTGTGTGTGTGTGTGTGTGT